>NC_090295.1:3127500-3420000 GCF_037392515.1 Haliotis asinina | reverse complement strand
TGTGGAAACGCACATTCCAAACGACTTTCAGAAACAGCGTAAATTATACTTATGTGTACGTAGATTGGTTGGTTGATTATTTGACGCCGCAGTATCCCAGCTCTATTTCAGAGCTCTAGAAATAATCGAGTTTAGCCAGACAATCCAGTGATTAACAGTAGGAGCATTGATCTGCACATTTGGAATGACATGGCATGTGTCAACCTGTCCACCCGATGCCTTTAGTCGCACTGGTCACTAAAAACCAAATCTAACCCGGGTCTTCCCAGGTCGCGTTCAAGTACACGAAGATTACATCTACCACCGATGATGCTTATGTACAGTATTACGGAGATGATACTATCGTGTTCTTCACGAATGTGTGCACGAATGTTAACTTAGAATGTTAAAAAAACAACTTAGAAGGTCTTGGGGCTTTTGTCAGTCGAACAGATAATAGTGAAGTCACAATAAACGCTTCGAAACCCTTTCAGAATGGTATAGTTTGTTGTAAACTCCGCACTGTTTTGCCAATTTTAAACACTTCAGCTACAAACCACTGGGCAGCCTAGTGGTTTAAGCGTTCGCTTTGAGTTCGATTCCCCAAATGGGTATAATGTGTGAAGCCAATTTCTGGTGTCCTCCGTCGTGTTATTGCTGGAATATTGCTTAAAACGGTATAAAACTATACTCATTCACAACCAACTTGCTCTCTGGTTGTTTTAATCATGGTAGTAGATCCCTTATCACAACATCTGATTTGATCGACTATTGACAAACGCGACGAAATGTTTTTGAATACAATCTGAACTTTCAAAATGCGTATGAATCCGTCAACAGATACTACTTTCCTAGAGACTCTTATCGAGTATAAAACAAATATCGAAACGCATGTAGACCACGTTTGGATCCACGGAAAAAAAGTCAGTACCTATTCTCTCTGTGATCGCTTTTGTGTCCAATCAACAGATTGCTTCAGCTTTTCTCTCCAAATCAGTCAGCATTCACTTTAACCAGCAGCAATTACTGACACATGATCAAAATACATGAAAATAATCCCTGTTTTGCGCTTGCGGAAAATAATGTGATGTATATTTCCATTCTGTTACCTCGGAAACGTTCAACTGTACTTGAAAACTGATTACGGTGATGTTATTTGTCGCAGAATATAGTCCATTATTAAGATGATCCGTTAGATGACTCACGATGGAAACAAAGCTATTCATCACCATAACATCATAACAGCACCAATGATAATACATGTAACTGAAAACGCCCTTGGCATGTCCGAGAGGATGTCTTTATATGAGTGAACGATTCATACTGTATCATGGCCACGTGTTTATTCTCATTGTCAAACCCACGTGCTTATTCTCACTGTCAAATCCACGTGCTTATTCTCATTGTTAAACCCACGTGCTTATTCCCATTGTCAAATCCACGTGCTTCTACTCATTGTCAAATCCATGTGTTTATATTCATTGTCAAATCCATGTGTTTATATTCATTGTCAAATCCACATGCTTATTCTCACTGTAAAAATCCTTGTGTTTATATTCTTTGTCAAATCCACGTGTATACACTCATTGTCAAATCCACGGGTTTATACTCATTGTCAAATCCGCCGTGCTTCTAGTCATTGTCAAATCCCTGTGTTTATATTCATTGTTAAATCCACGTATTTACATTCATTGTCAAATCCACGTGTTTATACCCATTGTCAAATAAACATACAATTTTAGTAATTGAATTAGTCACAGACAATTTTAATTCATAGTTCGAAACATTTTAATTGCTTAAATGCCGTTTCTCCAAATCCGACTACGTCAACGGCCAACGACCAATAATTAATTTCAACATGTCAAATCATATTAGATTTGACCCATTGATCTGTGAGTCGACTAAGATGGTATTAAAGGGACCATTGTCAGCTGAGGTTCACAGACCAATGTTTACTTGACGCGGGCTTCGGCTAGTGGTTGAAGACTACAGGTGTCTTTCAGGCCTGTGCAACTGATTTCGCTTGAAGATATTTGGCCGAAGTAAAATGAATATTCGAGTCTAGAGCTGACAATCAAGTGACTGACATCATGAGTATCGTCCTGTGCACTGAACATGATAGCGACAGGTGTAGCAGCAGTGGTAATATTAATCGTAGTGTGAGTGAGTAAGTTTACTTTGAATCATCTTTTAGCAATACGCCAGCAATATCACGGCGGGGGACACAAGAAATGGGCTTCACAAACAGTACCCATGGGGGAATCGAATCCGGACCATCTCCGTGATGAGCGAACGCTTTACCACAAGGCTATTGTACCTCAAAGGACAGGGAAGTAGAAAGTGACATTATTAGACCACAGATGGAAGTGACGAGGTGCTGATCGGTCGGTGGTCATCGAATCCTTGTACGCCCAAGGGACACCACTCTGTACAACCAAGTAATGCGACTCATACCGTTTAAGACTGAAAGTTTGTTGTTCTGATGCTGATAAACAGAGCTTACAGAAATGAAACCTGCTTGCACCTGGTGTAATCTTAGGTAGTAACGTTGTTGCACTCGACACAAACAGGCTTCACCAATACAAAATTATGCGTAATTCTTCGTACACACAAATCTCTGACGTCACTACAACAGTTCAAATGACAGGCGGGTGTTAAGCAAACTGAGGATTTGAAGACGCATTCTTCCTCTGCCATATCAAAAAAAGACACCATTTATAGTTCAGATCTAATTTAGCGGCTCATACGAGGCGATCAAATTAGTTTATTAAATTGTGGATACTTTGACGATACGTGTCAATGTCTTTAAGAGGATCTCGAGAGACCCAGAAAGGCAGACATCAATCTGTGCCTTAGGGGCCATGAGGCTGTGATGACGACGCTGGGGATAGTGAGGGTAATCTCTGTGTCTCTGCTGGAGTGTCATACGCGTCTTGAACTTCCGTCGGGGCTTTGGAGGTAAAGTGTGCAGACCGGTTGGAAGTAATCACATATTCAGACGAGACGAACAACGCTGGTGCATTTTATGAAAGAGGTTTCTGTGTCTGTCTGTCTGTCTGTCTGTGGTGAGATGCTTGTGGTACTGTTGGGGTGATCGAGCGAGCGAGTTTAGTTTTAGCCCGCACTCAACAATGTTCCCAGCTATATGGCGGCAGTCTGTAAATAATCGAGTCTGGACCAGACAATCCAGTGATCAAGAGCATAAACATCGATCTATGCAACTGGGAAACGCCGACGTGTGTGAACCAAGTGAACGAGCCTGATCACCCGACCCCGTTAGTCACCTTTAATGGCAACGTGTGTGTGTACTACAGCACACGCGGCTTATGCATACTCTACAGCACACACGGCTTATGCATACACTACAGCAGACACGGCTTATGCAAACACTACAGCGGATACGGCTTATGCATACACTACAGCACACACGGCTTATGCAAACACTGCAAAAGACACGGCTTATGCATACACTACAGCGGATACGGCTTATGCATGCACTACAGCACACACGGCTTATGCAAACACTGCATCAGACACAGCTTATGCATACACTACAGCACACACGGCTTATGCATACACTACAGCACACACGGGTTATGCAAACACTACAGCACACACGGCTTATGCATACACTACAGGAGACACGGCTTATGCATACACTATAGGTGACACGGCTTATGCATACACTACAGCACACACGACTTATGCATACACTACAGGATACACGGCTTATGCGTACACTACAGCACACGCGGCTTATGCATGCACTACAGCAGACACGGCTAATGCATAAATTACATCAGACACGGCTTATGCACACACTACAGCAGACACGGCTTATGCACACACAATAGCAGACAAGTCTAACGCATACACTACAGGAGACACGGGTAGCGCATTAGCTACAACCATAGATGCTTGGGACATGGACACATAACTGCATTAAAACCACTTTGTGCCGGTGTGACGCCAAGACATATTCGACATGCAAAAGGGATATATGTGACTTACAGCAAGATTTAGTTAATTTATAACAGGACTGGTTAAGTAGGTCATCAAGGTGCAGAGGCAGAGATTCGTAATCGTGTAATGTAACGGTCCCGTCGCCATCAATTACACCAGCAGCTTAGGGACAGAGTGTATTGCCAAGGGATGAAACAAAGTTTCGTTGCCATATTGCGTGCTGTCCCTAATGCCATGATGTAGTCTAGTGCAAATGAACGACATGACTCACAAAAAGTGACAAAAATTGTCATTAGGGAAACACGTTGCATTTAACAGAAGTGTTCAAAATATCAGGGTTTCATTTAAAAAATTTTAAGTTCTGAAATACGACAAGAGATTGATATTTGAATCCGATTTTGATCGGCACTTTTTGATGGAACCAGTTAGTGCAGCCATGTTTTACCCTGTCTGCTGTTTTATGTGGCAATAACGATTATCCGTACGGTTGAATCAGGTGTTAAGTACATAAATGAGCCAAGAGTTGGTTTAACTGATTTATACCCACGTCAGATAGGTGGGTGGAGGTGGTAGGTTTTTCAATTCCTCAAAACTGTCAATATGGCAACTGCCAACTTTAGAATAATTTTTGAGATGGAGGGCAAGGCTCGGGAAAAGGATATATAGTATATATCACGACTTACATATTTACAGAGAGAGAGAGAGAGAGAGAGAGAGAGAGAGAGACAGAGAGAGAGAGAGATAGTGAGGTGGGCGGGACTGGATCAGATTTCGGTACATTCGACGTAATGGGATTCCAGATATTGAAGGTTATTCAGCAATGCCATGTGCAACTCTCCGAAACTCTCCGAAACGGCAAAATATATAGTGTGGACTCAGAAGAAACGTATAGTGTCCCGAGAAAACATACTAATATTCATTCTACGACATCATTGACAAGAAACATAAAGTTCCTGTCGTCAAAGTAATTTCTAAATGTTACCGGAAACAACGCATGATCTATGAGAATTTGACCAAACATCTCGTCGGCGTCACTCTAGTTTAATTAAATGAGACCATTTCTTACTATACACTTAACAGTTAATCCCACAGAATGTGATTGGTGGAATGTTTTCGGTAAAATGAAGGTTCTTCTTGTACTCTTTCAAGAACTGTTGCTATCGATGGAGACTACACGCAAATTGGCAGCCCTGCAGTTTCCTCTCAGATTCGTCAATCATCATTTTCATTAGGTTGTCTGCAAACTGAAATGTTACGGCAGATATACGTCTTGTATTAAATGATTATCTCCATTACCTTGAGCCAATGTCTAAGTTCGTACAGTCATTACTCTGTCTAGACCAAGACTCTAACTGGTCCAAGTCTACAGAACACCGTTCCCCTTTGAGCGACAGTCATATGGTTCCAAGTTGAACACGGATAAATCGAACTGGGTTCTTTGTGTGTCAATTTCATCCTTCATCATCTTCATCCATTGATCTTTATTTCCGTTCTTTGTCGATAAATATCCTGGACCTGTCCGCAGCTATTCCTTCTGTTTAGACCTTTTCGAAAGCCTTTGCGCTAAGATAGTCGTAAGTTAATATTGATGTATGGCACCTACGACTATCGTAACGCTAAGAGAGCTTCGAAAGTCTAGGGCCCAGTCCGTATGGCACGACTCTTGAAAGAGCCATCCAAACATAGTTCATTCATGCTGCTTTTGAGAATGATAGAGAATGATATGATGGTTCGGCTATACGACGGCCGTCTGTAAATGATCGAGTCTGGACCAGACAAACCAGAGCATGAGCATGATTGTGACACCATGACCTGTGCAAGCCTGACCACCCGATCCCCTCAGTCGCCTTTATCGACAAACATGCTGAAGGCCAATCCTAAACCGGATATTCGCAATGTGAATGATATGATGACGTCACTTCCGTCACTTCGAGAATATAACTGAAGGTGTGCCAATTTCGTTACCTTACTTTCATTTTCCTACACTACTACTTCGAAACCCTCTTTACCCTGATTCTGTTGCTGTCCTTTGTTTCAGGAAACTATAAACATCCATAACCGGTATCAGCTGAGATTCCCCCCCCCCCCCCCCTAGTTGAAGCTCGATCACCCAGTCATTCACTCACTCATTCAAGGACAATGGGGTTGCCTAGTGGTTAAAGCCATATATAGCGGTAAAGGTCCGGGTTCAGTTCCCCACATGGGTACAAGTGGGTACAATGTGTGAAGCCTATTACTGATGCCCCCAACCTTGAGAACTGGTGCCCCCCAACCTTGAGTACTGGTGTCCCCCAACCTTGAGTACTGGTGCCCCCAACCTTGAGTACTGGTGTTCCCCAACCTTGAGTACTGGTGTCCCCCAACCTTGAGAACTGGTGCCCCCCAATCTTGAGTACTGGTGCCCCCATACCTTGAGTACTGGTGCCCCCACCTTGATATTCCTGGAGTATTGCTATAAGTGGTGTAAAACCATATTCAGTCAATCCGTCAGTCAATCATTCAATCACGGGAGCCAATGTGATTGTACACGTGTTTTTGAAGTTAACTTGGACATTCCATTCATGTGCCACGAAACTACTCCATGCATATGATTCATGGTAAAACTATGTTTAACCTCAATAGAGACTACAATAGTGAGAACTAAACGCACTGTCGACCGCGTTCGCTTCTCTCACAACGTTGTCGTACTTTATAACCAAATTAAACCCTGTCGCCAGTTATATCTTTGATCTTCGCCCACACTCATAAAGGGATTGTTCCTAAGCACTTGAAAAAACTTTTCCTCTTTTGTTAGGGACTACTCAATTAGTGGAACACGGGAAATGTGATTATGTTCAGACACCAACAACAGATATTGAATTTCAGCGCCCATGTATGTTCACAGATACACGGAGACAGCGAGGAAGCTGCAGCTATACACTGTCTATATAGGACGATCGTATATCAAATAAGTCGGTTGGAAACAGCTGACAATACAAATAGGCCGGTCTCATATTTTTGTGGTAGTATTGATGTTTGTTCCATCCGGTCGTATCGATTAGCACATATGATGTGGTGTGCTTTATGTATCGTGCTTTACGATATTGGAAAACTATATGACACTAGATTCAGCTCAGGTAAACTTCACGTTAGCTTTGTTGTGTCTATATCGATGAACAATAATAAATGTTATTTAATAAGTTGCCAGTAACATTTGAACAAGGGACTACTGAATATTCAATTATTTAATAATGTTGTCTGTATTTGCAACTAGTGTAGAAATAAAGGTTTTGCTTTAAAACTAAACTCATCCGTCCCTTCTCTCATTCACTCACTCACTATTCATTATTCATGACTGGAAGTCACACATGCTCAACCCTTAAGGTGGTGGCATAACTCACAACCCAGATTTTTTTCACATTCACATTCACAAGTCACATGTAGCTATTTGTTGTTGCCTTGGCACCCAACAGTGTTACAGGAAGATGGCGGTCGTATCCCAAACTAGATTATCCAGTGATTAGAATGAGATTAGAATGTCATTCAACTTGACCCGCAAACCGGAAACGTAATAACTATAAGTATCACTCATACATTGTGTAATACCTGATGAGTGACTGAGTGAGTTAGGTATTCCGCAAGTTTTTAGCAATATTCCAGCAATACTCCAGCAGTATCACGGCGGGGGACACCAGGAAAGGGCTCCGCTTATTGTGTTCATGTTGAGAATCGAACCCAGGTCCTCAGAGATTCACGCTACCCCCACCGCCCCTCTATATTTGACGGCTTTCCAATGGTCGCAGATGAACCCGGTCTTTATACCTAAGAACCTCTAGACTTGCAAATGTGTAGAGAAAGATGACAGATGCCTAAGATACTTGACATATGGCTTGCAGTTCATGCTGAGTTGTCTGGAACGTTAGTATTTGCATACCGTAGTTAAGGCATTAGACGTCGGATTTCCATTACACGTGGGTCTCATATTGACGCCACATTACAGGCAGCATCTATCTGTTGTTGAAAATAATTATTTGTTTCACATTGATTTACGAAGAGTAAACATTCCCCCATTCACTTAGGGTATATGTTTCACTTCCGTTGTCTATTCCCTTTCCGGTCTCTCTTTGGTTTCAGTACTTTCAGTATGGCTCTGGGTTCACGCATTTCACTGGTTGGGGGTTTAGACGCGGGGATTGTTGCAAATAGAATCTCGCAACAGACAATTAAAGGCTTAAGTGAAATATATGACAATCTTACAGAGGAAATACGGTATTCGGTAAGGTTGTGTGCATACATTTTTTACAAACACTTTCGATATTGCCAAAGGGTGACACGAGATGGCGTTATTGCCATGTATGCCTCAGTGCTAGCTTCTGCTGTATATCACTTGAGTGAGTGAGTTTAGTTTCACGCCGCTAAAAGCAATATTCAAGCTACACAATGACGGCGGGATACAAGATATGATCTTTACAGTTCACACACTGTATCCATGTGGGGATGTTCTCTACCTGGGTATTTAAGAATGTATCCGCCCTATTGGATTCATGACGTCATCACCACCTGGACACCTGGGGTGTTTATGCATGCTGGGGCGGGAGAGGGGTTCCCTTCAGTGGATCGTAAACATAGCTTTGAAAGGCTGTAGGTCGGACTTACGGGTCATTCATTGTTGGAGTACAGTATGAATCAATCTGTTTCTTCAAATGAATGGGTTACTTGTCCAAACCCCTCTAAACATCTAAACATGTTGGATATACTCTCAATATTGGACATACCTCGATATTTTATGAAAATATGTATGCTGCTGGATACAATGTACATATGTATTCATGGACACATGCGTGTCAAGGGATTTTCGACGGATACCCAAAGGCAAGTTGTTCTCCCTTACATGTTGTTTGCACCAATGTGTGGAGGTACATTATGTTCTAAGAAACGGCACACTGGATGCTGACACAATATATCTCAATGTACATTAGAGAGGAGTGACTCATTTTCTAAAAATAAACACACCAGGTGTCCAGGTGTTGATGACGTCATGAATCCAATATGGCGAATATATTCTTGAATACCCAGGTATACAACTGAATACCCAGGTATACAACTGAATACCCAGGTATACAACTGAATACCCAGGTATACAACACGGGAATCAAACCAGCGTCACCGCCGTTCCGAGTGAACACCATAACCACAATGACACCCTACCGCAAACCCTGTCCCTCAATAGCATACTATAAATACCCGTGTAGCTTTAAAAACGCGGCCACCACGAGGGACATGTTTAAAACAGCACGGTATTATTTTTAGCATGATATACCCTCTGCCACAAAGAAGACAAATCGCAAATTAAAGCAAGTCGATGGGTGTTTAAGAAGTGAAACAGGTTCCACTCAACAATATTCAGGTTTAGTAGATGAATCAGTCACTATATACTTGTCAGAATCTTGGTGTGATAAAAGCACACCGTCCGATTTTAAATGAGGCCCATAGCACAGTAGTAGTAGTAGTAGTAGTAGTAGTAGCTGTTGTTGTTATAACCGCAGTAGCAGTAACAGTGGTAGCAACAGCAGCAGCAGCAGCTGCAGTAGTAGTAGTAGTAGTCACAGTAGCAGTGGTAGCAACGGTAGCAGCAACAACAACAGCAGCAGCAGTAGTAGTAGTAGTAGTGTTGCTGATTTGGACTTTGTCAAAATCGTGAGTTGGAAGTAGGTATATGCACAAATACGGATCTTCAGAACCGTGAAACGCAAAAGGGATACAACTCTTTCGATGTTCCCATAATGTGACATACCTAGTCAAAAATTCAACGGTCAAAACTGATAAATGAACTAAACGCAAAATAGCGAAAAAACTCACTTTTGGATGTTTCTTGCACAAATTGCCGACAAAATCCTCTAAAATCTCTCACTCGAAACTGAACTTGGTTTGAAATAATTTCAACACAGATGAAACGAAAAATCTGTTAATCGTTAATGCAAAACTTCTGTTTTATTTATTCAGATGTTTTGGCGATGTTTAACATGTAAACACTAACATAGGGGCATCCTACCTTGTAATTCGATCAGATGAGCTCCGTGATGTCAGCATTGTGGACAACATCTTCTTCTCACGAAGTGACATTAAATAGCCAGAACGTGTACATATAATAAAGAAGTTCCTTGTAATGAATACATCTAACAACTGAATTCCGAAATCAAAACACTTCGCGTCACAATAAATTATCTTTGTAAACGTTCCGACTTCTATACATATCCGTTGTTCAGTCTTGTGTTGCGATTATTGCGATAGCTGTTAGGACAGATTGAGGTCGGGAACGTGCCATGTATTAGTAGGATCATTTATCTTTATTACTATGAAACAATATTATTGCCATGGTGATATTACTGCCTGCTGTCTGCTGAATGACCTTGTGAATCTCGCGGTGTCTCGCTTTACATCCCGGGCCTAGTTTCTGGACATAGAATACTACATGTATACAACTAATTATATCTAACCTGAACCAGGTTATATATATATATATTATATATATATATATATATATATATATATATATATATATATATATATATATATATATATATATATATATATATATATATATATATATATATATATATATATATATATATATATATATATATATATATATATATTGATATTCACATTAAATAAAAGCCAATATATATAATATAATATACATAAACGTTGGCTTTTATTTAATGTGAATATTTGTAATAACATATTACAATTTAGATCATTCAGTAATCGTTTCAAAGTAGTTCATGACGTTGATCGAGTCTCTTGGCTTCGGAACTTTCTTTAAATTAGATGAAGAAAACTTCATTATAATTTATAAGCGATGACGGGACTCACGATCACATATTGCCGTGTGAAATGTGTCCCATAACGATACAAATATGCCATACCCTTGTCCCAATAGTCACTAGAACTATACATAATACATTCTGTTAGTCCTGATTCAGCATTTATTCGACACTAGATTTCCAAGACATGGGTGATTCTTGTGATGAATCTCACAGGGTAAGCGTGCGTGGGGATACCCGACAGCCTCAGAACAAAACAGAATCGTCAGATCCCCCAAACAAAAACAAAAAAGCATAAGTTCTTTGGAAAGAGTCGATCCTAATCCGCCGCGGCCTTTGGACCACGGTTTCAGACGAGTGACAATAATGTTCAGGTCTCGTATAACCCTGACTAGACTGCGAGACTAAAATGGTAGTGTGGGAAGATTGTGTATGCATGTATGCAAGCACTTGTCCTATATCAACCCGATACCTGATGGATTTGTCTCAAGATGAGGATGTTTGGCTGACAGGCACATCTATGTGATTTCAGCAACATCGACAGCACTGCTCTTGGTCGACATTGTTATTAGGGACAGATCTACAGTCGGCCGTAAAAGCTTAAAAATAGACTAAGATGGGGTTAATATCACCATGATCATCATCATCATCATCAACAACACCATGATCATCTCCGTCATCCTCATCATCAGATATGAGAATGATAGTCATGACCTCCAACATAAAATAGCACTATGACATTATGATACTGTTGTCGAATTTACGTCGCAAAGATACAGCAATTGTTTGTCGCACTCAGCAGTATGACAACTGTATAGAAGCGTTCTGTAGATAATTGAGTTTGAACCAGACAATCCAGTGATCAACAGTATGTATTCTGCAAAGGCAATGCTTGCCGCGCATCGCAATAGCATCTGGACTGCCCTCGGCCCTTCCTCTAATGCTATTGCCCTCAATGAGGTGTGTTTTATATGGACATGTGTTATTAGGCAATTCACAAATAGTATGTGCTCTGTGCGCTATTCGTAGGTAGTGTGTGAGTTAGAACAACTTAAGGTCGTTTTGGGCAATATTTCAGAAACACCACTTCGAAAGCTTTAACCTCCAAGCTGCTCCACCGCCCGGATAACCTTACATACCTTTAATTCTTTATTCACATGTTATGTTTCACAATGGATAAAGACAGCGTGCTTCAAGATCTTTAAAAGTCCGTGCTTCAAGAATTCAACATACATTGTATTTATACATCTGTATTTTCATTTTTGTTCTTACTTTGTCCCAATCAAAACTGTCAGTTCAGTTGACTTCTCATATGGATCTGATGATGTCACGTCAAGAGAGTTTCACCTCCAAGGATGTCCTAAGACCGCCACGGTCAAAAAACATCACGTCCCAAGAGCAACACGCCCCAAGTGTGTGACGTCCCAAGAGCAACACGCCCCAAGAGTGTGACGTCCCAAGAGCAACACGCCCCAAGAGTGTGACGTCCCAAGAGCAACACGCCCCAAGAGTGTGACGTCCCAAGAGTAACACGTCCCAAGAGTGTCACGTTCCAAGAGCAACAAGTCCCAAGAGTAAAACGCCCTGAGAGCAAAACATACCAAGAGCAACACGCCCCAAGAGAGTCACGTCTCAAGAGCTTTATGTCCCAAGAGCAAAAAGTCCCAAGAGCATCAGGTCCCAAAAGTGTCACGTCGTAAAACCGCCACGTCCCAAGTATCACGTTCCAAGGGTGTCACGTCCCAAACCGTCACGTCCCAAGTATCACGTTCCAAGAGCGTCACAAACCGTCACGTCCCAAGTATCACGTTCCAAGAGCGTCACGTCCCAAACCGTCACGTCACAAGTCTCACGTTCCAAGAGCGTCACGTCACAAACCGTCACGTCCCATGCCCTAAACGTGTCACGTCCAATAAGTTCTCACAGACCACGTCTTTGCCTACTTTACAAACTGGGAGACACATAGCTTTTATCCAATATTTACTGCAGTGAAGTGCGTGCATGAGAGGATTTCATTTGATCAGTCATAAAGATATGTGAAAACTGCAGGTCACGTTGTTCAGGGCACAATGAGTCATACCGTCCTGTTCTTGTTTCACTGCTTTTCCATGTGACGCGTCGACAGGCAACGGAAGATTAATTTGGCAAGGTGACAGAATCTGATGCTCTGAATTATGATGCTGGAAAACTGATAAATGCGGTACAAACCTGCACACTCAACCGCCGCTAAACAGCAGACACGCTCACACTTACTAGCTCAAGCTGACACAAAATGAATAATGAGTATTCTTCTTGTAAGTGCCATCTGCCGCACAATGTATATCGACTATCAATTACAGTTTAACCGGACAGTGTATTTTCACACAAAAACCAGCCTCGTGCCCCAGTGCACCACTCACAAGCAGAACAGCGGTTCATCTGAGTGCGTTCGTGCAGAGGAAATGGATTGCAGTAGGAATGTACCTGACTGACTCTTTATTATGCACATAATCTACGGGTTATATTATTTTCTTATATTTTAATTTCTCTTTATTTCTTATATGAGGATCGGGAGGTAAGGCTCACTGAACCGATTGAGATAGGTTATTATATCTCATGAGTTCTAGATCGTTGATGTTGATCACTGGATTGTCAGGTCCAAATTACTAAACTGCACATTGCTTACGAGACATACGATTACTAACGATAACCTATGCAAAGTTATTAACGTGGAAATCAACCTGCTGACCATATGAACTTAGGGTACAAGCCATATCAACAATTTTGTCAATCATGCGTAAGGTGTTACCAACAGTTTTGTTAATTATAATGTTTCAATCAGCCATGTTTTTGCCCCCAACACAACTCACAATGTACCCTACTTCCACTCATTCTCATTTTGACTCATCCAGGAAGATACCTGTGAAGATCTGAGTTGGACTCCAGTAATCCATGCTTATCGTAACAGGCTTATGATGCCTAAAATGTGCATTACTTTAGGCTTTCCTTCCACATACGTCGTGACCCGTGATGACCCGGGTTAGAAATGGCCTTCAACAACCCATGTTTGTGTAACAAGTAACAAACGGGATTTGGTAGTCAGGATCGCTGACTTGGTTGACCCATGTCATCGCATCCCAGCTGCTTAGATCGACGCTGATGCTGCAGATCACCGAATTGTCCAATCCAGACCCGATGTTGGGATATTGATCAGCGTGGCGTAAAACTTAACTCACTCTCGCACTCAAAGAGGACGCAGTTTGTTAAGTCATTTAGAAACTCCCATGTACAAGAATCAGATATCTGGGAGCTATCTGAGCTACTTTCCATCACTTGGTTATTTGAACATGTAAACACTACCGGCTGCCGTATTGCTCAGTAGGTGGAGAGTGCATTAAATGGACCTGGATCAATTTCCCATGGGACCGACGAGTGAGACAGAGGGCAGATTTAATAACCTGGCGTGTATACCTAGGTGCTCCGCCGTCAGGGACGTCATATTGTACGGTTACGTTACAACTGCAACATTGCCTCCCCGTTGATGCCGATAACCGGATCAACCGGGAAATGGAGAATGTAGATTTAACACGTCACAGTTCTGGAAAGTCAAATGTCCAGAAACTCTGTGTCCAGTTTCTGACATTGGATCTGTCACAAATCAAGCAAACCGTTACCATAAACATATACTGATAGTGAAACAAAGTTTTTGTCGAAAACGCAAAATTTAAACATCATGGGAGAGAATTTCTACGTTCGCTCAAAATTCACGTTTTGGAGGTTGTAAATGAATGAAAATGTAACAAAGTATGGACAATGTCTTCATCTGTTCTGGACTTGGATTCTAGAAAACTAAATGGTCACATGTTCTATTTGAAATGAATCTCACCATTACTTGTGTTTGTTAGCAGATGTGATTGACTTCATTTTCGCATTATTAAGTACAAACAATAAATAGTGCAGACTGTTACAAATTAAATTATGATTTTTGAGGCGTAAATTAAATCAGATCAGTAGCAGTTGTAGTAGTAATGGTAGTAGTAGTAGTAGTAGTAGTAGTAGTAGTAGAAGTATTTGTAGCAGTAGTAGTAGTATTAGTAGTAATAGAAACAATTGTAGTGGTGGCAGCAGCAGTAGTAGTGGCAGCAGTAGTAGTAGTGGTGATGGTAGCAGTAGAAGCAGTAGCAGTAGCAGTAGTTGCAGCAGTAGTAGTAGTAGTAGTAGCAGCAGCCGCAGTAGTAGTGTCAGTAGTAGTAGTAGTAGCAGTAGTAGTAATAGTGGCAGTAGTAGTAGTAGTAGTAGCAGCAGCAGTAGTAGTAGTAGTAGCAGCAGCAGCAGCAGTAGTAGCAGCAGTAGTAGTAGTAGTAGCAGCAGCAGTAGTAGTAGTGGCAGCAGTCGTAGCAGCAGTAGTAGTAGCAGCAGCAATAGTAGTAGCAGCAGCAGTAGTAACAGCAGTAGTAGTAGTAGCTGCAGTAGTAGTAGCAGCAGCAGCAGTAGTAGCAGCAGCAGCAGCAGCAGTAGTAGCAGCAGCAGCAGTAGTAGTAGTAGTGGCATTAATAGTAGCAATAGTAGTAGTGGCAGCAGCAGTAGTAGTAGTAGCAGTAATCATTATCCAATATGTAAAAGGACTGCCACAAAGCACGCTGACTTCAATAGGTAACATCCACACTGTTTTCAGGTTCAATCCAACAATTGTGCAGAAGCAGGTGTCTGACTAAAGAACGCCTTGTTGGTTCAATTAGCGGTAGGACTGCAACTTGGGATTTACCATACCTTTACATTATTACCAGCTCGTGTCATTCTATTCTCTTTTCAAAAGAAACGAAACTAAATACAACCAGTTTGAAGCAGCTGAACCACTAAATCAATAACCAGCGCTTGCAAAGGTATTTACAATTCGCCGCTCGTTTCCGAGCAGAAAGTACATATTTGGTGCAGACCGGTCGCATATTAAGTTGCACATTGATATTGTAAACACGAGTGAGGGAGTGAGGGAAGTACGGGTTTTGGAGTGAATGAGTTTAGTTTTACGCCACACTCCGCAATATTCCAGCCATATTGCATCGGTGTATAAATGAGTCTGGACCAGACAATCCATTGAATGAGATCGATCCACACAACTGGGACATGATGACGTGTCAAACAACGAATCTAACGGCCAGGCCATGTTAGTACCTTCTTACTCAAGCATGGATTGCTGAAGATCAATTCTAACTCGGATCTTCGCGGGTAACGAAGTATTTGGAAGGAAAGCCCGAAGCATGAAGGCCACTAATTAGTGTCCTGTGGGATGCTGCGAAGTGTTCGATGAATGTTTTGCAGTGACAGCTTCATAACACGTACGCGGACACATGCAGAGACGCAGGCGCACATGAACACATGCTTTGTCCCTTAGGAATCTAATCAACTATGTAGCCCATATCTTCAAACTTAATAAGAGTAGTATCTATGTAAATCGCTACGAACAACCTAACGGTATAAACCTTATCAAGCGTATGGTTTGACACAGTCGGATGCTGCCGAGTGAGTAAGTGAAGTAGGGCGTTGTGCAATATTCCAGCAATATCATGGTAGGAGACACGAGAAATGAGACTTCACACCTTGTACCCATGAGGCCTAGCGGAATCGAGCCCGTGCGTTCGGCGTGACGGGCTAACGCTTTAAGCACTAGGCGATCCCAACGCCCCTCCCATTGTAGAGTCACTGGTGCACTGACACCAAATCACCTCAGAATTTTGAGATAGTAAAGCTGAAAATGATCATGAAACCCCATAACAAGAACGCTTATGTGAAGGTGAAGTTAAGACACCCAACAGGTCACAGAGGGTACAGGCGTGACACCACTGATCCACAAACCAGATCTATCGCCAAGGATACCCATCCTTGACAGTCCTGTTGCTTGGTTTTCAACCTAAAGCTAGTTTTCCCACATGGCACTTCCCACTCTGCGTGTCAGTGCTCAAATGTGTTAATGTTTGATCATTAATGTTTCATCATCTCTATGCGTAATCTGTAACCTTGAACGACCTTGACCAACTTTGACCTACACCCACCTCTTATAAAAACACGTGGCAAATATTGCTAAGGGTTATACTAACTCGTTATTGCCAATCGATTACTCCTCAATACGCAGGTGATAAAAATACATTCTGTTGTAATTGTAAGCTGTTCACATTTTGGCAAAGTTAAACGCTGTATTTTGTTGATGTGACATTATCATTTCATGTCACGTAAGACAATCCTAAATAAACAAATCAGCACGTAAATAATCGTTGAAACATGGTCCCAAGATGAAATTTTTACAAGAAGTTCGTGTGCATTCGGAACACACCGGGGAAGAGAGGAAAACAAAATTTCGTATTTTTTAAAAACAGAATTTAAATATGAAGGCAATTTGTATATGATACAATATGCACGCACGTGTTTTGTTGACAGAGCAATACGCATAAAGATGCTTTGGTTGCTATGAACAATAAAACAAGATACTTTGTTTACAACTCACAACAAAATAAGATATTTTGTTAACAATGCACAACAAAACAAGATATTTTGTTAACAATGCACAACAAAACAAGATATTTTGTTAACAATGCACAACAAAACAAGATATTTTGTTAACAATGCACAACAATACTTACAATTCACAACGAGGTACAAAGTACAATGAAAATAATCGAGATATTTTGTTTAACGTGCAACGTACCAACATACTTCGCCTGCGGCCTCTAGTAATAGTGGCCAAGCTAAGTCTGAACTGAATAGTAACCCTCAATGCAAGTCAAAACTGTCGAGAAATACAAGCAAGAGGACAATCGGATATCTGAAAAATTTCACAAGTTATTGAACGATACCAGATATACGTATACAATGTCGGTGCCAAACCCACTGTGGGACGAAATTCATGTTTCTATCACCGGCAATTGAATCACTTCCCTGGGGAAATGTGAAATGCAAATATCATTCTAAACACCAATGAATATTTGCAAATATGTGTGCAAAAGATTTGCTAGGATGTCTGGAGAGTGTTTTTTTTTATTTATTTTTTTTATATTTATTTATTTTTTTTATTTTTTTTTTTTGGGGGGGGGATTAGTTCAACCGTAATCATTATTCAAGTACTATTTGTTAACTCGTTTCTGAGATGACTAAATGATAAATGTAAAACATTGGAACTCAAATCAGATCTAGGTTAGTGTGGTACATGACCTTGACCTTTGACCCAGAAACGAAACCTAATGCGAGAGCAAGTAACATACTGTCTGGCAGTCGAACCTGAACGATTTATTTTCAAAACACTAACCCCAAGAAACTTGATGTATTTATTTAAATTTGTGAAAAAGAATGAAAGATTTATCGTAATATATTTTCGACACATATCCCCACAAAGCGGGTGAGTAGATTAAACGACAATATACCATTTTATTACTTACTCGCTGGGTCGTTAGATATGTGACAAACAATAAACGATCCACAAAGCTTTCGTAAAGTTACGACATTTCTTAACTCTATACTTCATCACTGACTTACGACCGACGTAATAATGCGAACGCTCAGTGGATAGGGTCCCAGGGTCCCGATCCTCAAAAGCATTCGTTGCGCTACGACATTCGTAAGTCTATGACAAACTGTAGACTTACGACAGCTCTCAACGTTACGAACGCCTTCTGGATCTCGACCCTGGACCCCGTTCCACAAAGCGATGTTTGCGCTAAGATGATCGTAATTCTCTTTTTTTTTTCATAGACTTACAAGAGTCGTAGCAAAGCGATCTCTTTGAGCAGGGAGACTAATATATACTGATATTGTATATAATCCCTGCTTTGAAGTACAGGGTCCATTATTTGCATCACTGATTACTCAAGTAAATAATCACGAGTAACAAACATCGATAATTTTACGCACTATCCTCGGGCAATATGTTGACTTCGACCTCCCAGTCCCATCAGTTAGGTCAAATATGCCGAGTCATGACACGCCTGGGTTTAAATGTCAATAAATACTCTGAAGAATTGCCCCAGTGATGTAAGCTCAAGCTGATAATGGCTTCTCCATGCTATTATCGATGTAATATGTAGTAAAGCCCGACAAACTATTAGCATGTCGCAAGATGCCTTTGTTCATAAACATGTACAGACAACCACCGCTGTGTCGAAGATGACCTTCGTGACTTCTCCTTCTTCCAGTTATCCCATGTTCGACAGAACCGAAAATGAGGATTAAATGAGGAATATGCATGGACTATGTTTTTGGTTCGAGACGACAGTAGGTTCGTCACATCAAAATTCGAGCTAAGGGTGTTTGGAAATTGTTTAGCAAGATTTTTGTTGTGAAGTTGTTGCGTCTCGAACACGGCAGGATAACCATGTTATACAAGATGAAAACCACCTACGTGTTGACAGATTCGCACAGGAAACCAAGGTAACTCTTGGATTTGGACAATAGCCACCATTTACCCAAATGCCGCCGCTTTATCTGGGAGTTGTTTTTCTAGGCGTTTTTCCGTGATGCAACAAAAATATTACGACTGATAAGTGAAAAAAATATTTTCACCAGAATTGCAAGGCTTGTTTCTTACGCTAAGGGCAATGCTTCTACAATATACTACTCTTATAACGAATACCTTTATTTCGATCTGATTTGCACAACGAACCTGTTTGTCTGAGACAACTTGTATGTTTTATTCGGAATGCACCCAACGAACTAGATGTATATTTGTAACGAACCAACATGAGTTGGACCTTTAAATTCTTTAAACCCATTGTCTGTATTTCGAACATGGGTCCCACCTGTAAAGCCCAATCTCAGTGTGATATTATATAAAATATTCCTGAAACAGATTACCGTCCCACACTCAAAGGTTATTAATACGGAAAACGTCAAGTACAAATCCTAAATAGACAATGATTCTGATTTCCTTGGCCAATCAATTTCTTTCTTGTTTCTCTTAATTTCACCGGAAGCGAAATGGTCCAGATTCAAACCTGGTAATCATCACACCGACAAGTAAAAGCCATGACATAATTCTAACCAAAAAGCCTCGCCATCAGTCAGGAAGAGTCGCCGTAGTGTCAGAGTGGGCTATTTTGGAGACGATGACCACACTTCCTGAACCAGCAAAGACCATTAACCATATACTGTGATGGACAGCGAGATAGCCGTGGGAGCCAATCACTCTCGCCCTCACTACAAGCAAATTATAGGCATACACTCCCATAATACTGATTCTAACATTTCCGGCACGATAAGTAGTCTCGGGGTTGATTTCTCTCTGACCCAGATTCCACGTTGCAGGGAGTACTTCTGGTATCGTCTAGGCCCAGGTGGGATAAGGTAACTGCCGATAAATTGGTTGCTTAGTAACAAGTAGACTTCGCAGCATTTGGTGTCTGAGAAGTGGAAGTCTGTATGAAATTATAGCTTGTGACTTCATGAAAATTCACTCCGCGACAGTGAAAATGAGAACCATTGTGTTATAATTTATAGTGTGTAATTATCTTCAAGATATTTACCGTGATATTCATCTTCAAGATATTTAAACGGAAACGTGATTTTCTGTGAAAATTTGAAATGCTTATTTTGTCTTGACTTAGGTTAAATATAAAAAAGTGAAATGAAGTGAAAAATTCACTCCGCGACAGTGAAAATGAGAACCATTGTGTTATAATTTATAGTGTGTAATTATCTTCAAGATATTTACCGTGATATTCATCTTCAAGATATTTAAACGGAAACGTGATTTTCTGTGAAAATTTGAAATGCTTATTTTGTCTTGACTTAGGTTAAATATAAAAAAGTGAAATGTTTCTCGGACTCCGGCGTGTTACTTTTATTTGTGCGCGTTACAGTTTTTTATTTCCATTTGAAAACAATAATTTTGACTTGGCAGCGTCACGATCATCCATTTGCCCACTAGAAGAATGAGTGTCTGTAAGAACGAGTGTCACTAAATCTTCAACTCATAAACACGTGCTAAAGTTCCCAAGCTGTATTTCTGAGAGGAAAAAATAAAAATGTGTTTCTCCCTCGTTACTTATTTTTCTATCATTTTTTGTAAAGTCCTACCGTCCTCGTCACTTTTGAAAAATAATGTGCCCGAGAAGCATTTATTTTTATGCAGCCTTATATGGTATATTTTGTGGAACAGTGTGTAAACGTGAAGCATTTGTTAAGTGTGTGCACAAAAGTGATGGTGGTGATGCGTGGCAATATGAAAATGGGAAATACAGTGTACAGACATATGACTAATAACAGTATATTTTTGTTTTGTTAGGAAATGATTGACTCTGATTTGCGTCTCTTTGTGTCAGTTCCACAAGCGAAGTGGATCACATGGTATTATCTCAATGTGATAGTGATTCATAAACACATGTCAGTTACATCGTAGGGTCTCTGACTTGGCAGAGAATGTCTATATGCTTACTGAGTGAGTGTGTGAGTTTGGTTTTACGCCGCTTTTAGCAATATTCCAACAAAATTACTGCAGGTGGGACCAAAAATGGGCTTAACATATGGGGAATCGAACCGGGGACTTCGGCGCGACGATGGTTACTGGCATGACTTTGAAGCTTTTTAGAAATATTATACATCATCAATATCGTCTGTCGTCCTCCATAATATAAAATATATTACATAACTAATACAAAAATGCCAAGAAAAAATCAAAATTATCCGAATCTGACCAGGAATGTCGTTGTTGTCGATGGCGCCTGTTTCTGGCAAGCCTTAACTCTTGCCCTTTGCAAATACCACAAACAAGAGACCTAATGACGAAGGTATGTTTGTCATGTGCTATTTAGAAAGTGGTATCAAATAAACAGTATAATACTTCTCATCTAACCACAAAGCAGGGCGAAAACCTGGGATGCACACTTATTTTCACCTGAGTTTCAATGGCCATTCAATACACTTTCAGGACAAAAGGGTAAAAGGGTGCGCACCCCTGCACCAACCTCCACATACACCTATCACAAAGATGGCTATAGCCAGAGGGTTGTTTTGTATAGATTAAGAGTCTCACAAAGACAAATATGCATGCGCAGTACCACAAATTATTAATATGTTTACTTGCTCCGGTTTAAACGGATTGATCATGCGCAGTGATGACACATGTAACCGGAAGCCTGTTTTAATCAACCCGACATCCATTGATTTAATTTTTGTATTTTGTTATGATTATTGATAAAATTCCCATTATTGTCTTTCCATAAATGATGAAGCCAGCTGATCAGCTGACCACTGGCAGGATTCGTAGATGTCGGATTAATATCCATCAGCATTCCCAACTTGTAGGTGATTCTCAACGAACTTTATGTCTTTTGTTTTCCGCCCAAATGCAATGGCATATATACATAACTAACACATGGTTCATCGCCCATAATTCACTAATACAAGATCAATAATCATATTTATTTAGAGGTACGTGTGTGCCCTGGAGTGAGTGAGTGGGTAAGTGTGTCGGGTGAGTGACCGAGTCAGTGACAGTAAAGTGATATAGGTCTCAGACACACAGTACACACAGGAACACGGATATCATGCTCACAAGTCTAGAACCATAGTATCGGTGAACTGAGATTCGAACCCATGATAATGTTCCCGGGGTACCAAGGGACGGAACTTTTGCGAATTGCAGCACCCGCGTTCCAGAGTATTGAACCTTTTCCCAACAAAATAAACTACTCAAAAAAGAAATGCATAGGGAGTAGTTTTCCATGTAACTTTTCGAATTTGAATCATTGGTCTGTATGTAATCACTATGTAATCTATGGCGAACGCTGTCTGCAAACATTTCCGGGTTTGAATCCATTATCATTGAGGACAACTCGCCAGAACGCACCAAAATCTGTTTTCCTCAATAAAGCAATAAATTGTGAACGGGAAGAGATTCATGCAGTTACTTTTTGCAAGAACATTCCATGCATCATTTCCACTAAAAGTCGGGGGTGGGGGTGGGGGTTTCAATGCTCTTGCGACAGTTGACAATCTTAAATTTGTAAATGTAAACTTCCTGAGGCTCAGCGCAACAATGCGATTTGTCATTTGGAGGCTGGGGAGTCTCAGTCTGTGATTGCAAGGCAACTGAATGTGTCATAGAGCACCGTAGCAAGATTTTGGCATTGCTACCAGCAGCAAGGGTCAACACGTGATCGCCCAAGTCAGGTCGACCGCGTGTGATCACGCCCGCTCAGGACAGGTTTATTCGGCTTCGACATTTGCGGAACATGTTCACCCCAGCATCCTCAACAACATCGGTAGTGCCAGGACAGTGACCAGAACAATATCTGATCAGACTGTGAGGAACCGCTTACGTGAGGCTGATATTCGTTCCAGAAGACCTTTGCGAGGACCTGTCCTTACACGTTAACATCGGCAACAACGCGCAGACAGTGGTGTCTTCAACATCTCCCATGGCCATTGCAAAGGTGGCGAACTGTTATCTTCAGTGATGAGTGACGTCTTCAGTGATGAGTGACGTCCGATGCTGCGACGTCCCGATGGAAGAGCACGTGCATATCGACGTCGTACAGTTTCTTGCAGCATTGGACCGTTAATGTTCATTCAGGTTTGCTTCATGACTGTCCTGTATTGCTGAACCTTAAGTGTAAAAGCTGATGACAATTTTCAGCTATGCGTTTCTTTTTATGACTAGTATATATTTGGAGATAAAATACAGATTGGAAAGATGTGATCAATAATTCAGTAGAGTGAAATAATTGTAAAAATTCATGTGGAAAACCACTTTCAATCTGCCTAAATGTCGCCCTGCCTTTCAGTCAGATCATGAAGTTATGAACTGCATTGGCCAGTTTGGTTTTTGTCCTGTTAAAAATCTAGTCTCGTTTCCTCACCTGACAAAGATGTTTTCTTTAAAAAATCTTGACGAATACCTCTGTATTTGAAAACAACCTAAGCAACATCACATTAAAATTCATTCCAAACATTAAGGGTGGTCACCAGTACCTTGAGTTGTTCGAAAAGAGACCATGGATTCGATGGTTAAATGTCTGGGTTCGCTGATCGTTGATCAGTGGTATACTTGGTCTAGAGTCGACCACCTGCAGGATACGTGCTGCTGATGGAATAGTGACGATTGTTGGCCAAAACAGAATCACCTTTGTAGCAGTGAGTAAAGTATGGTTTCACGCCGTTTTATCAACATTCCAGCAATATCAGGTACACCAGAAATGGGCTTCACACATCGTACCATGTGGGCTTTTGAACCCGCACCTTCATCGTGACGAGAGAACGCTTTAACCCCAACCTCTGTCACAGAATAACATACTAACCACACAGAATCTCAAACAACTGCATAGCGCCTCGCTTTAGTAATATCGAAAACTCCGGTTATAACGACCACGCTAGCTTGTGATGAACTGACAACGATTATGATGAACTACGATTATAACGAACTACGATTATGACGAACTACTATTAACAATCACTTTGAGTTCATCATTTTCAGTAGATTCAGAATCCTATCAACACATTTCATGGATAACTGTAAAACACAATCGAAATCATAGATTGATGTGTGGACAGGGAAGTGTTATTTTTATCTTAAAAGTTTCTTCAGAAAGAAAAATTTAATTAAACTATTACGTGGAAAAATCGATAACGTTTTCATTTACTTGTAACGTTCTTCACTAGACCTCACAACATTAACGGAAAACATTTCATTTCGACTGGATTGTTTCTGCCTCTCACATTCGAAAGAAAGGAAAGCGGTAAAAATCAATAACATCACATTCATGCAAATTTCGTTTCATTGTCTCTGTTTTCTGATGTTTTTATTTATGATTTGGTGTCAATAGTGGCCTTTGTTTTGTTTATAATTTACGAAACTGTAACCTACGTGAATATTCTTTTGATCCAGTACTGGAACCTGGTAAGAGAGTAGCGCTGGTCGTTGTTTTTGACGTTAGTAACAGAGATATTGGATCATATATCCCGTATAACGAGACAAGAACAAAATGAGATTCAAATTCACAATATCGACTAGGAATTAAGAAACACAACATCAGACCACAAATAACAGGAGGCTTGTAAGTGATTTGTCGATCATTGCCAGCTTGCAAAGGAACAACGTGTTGGTGTTCTCTGCCTGCGTTTGGCCACAGTTAAATGCTAAAATTCTACAAATTGTACAATTCGTAAAAAAGGTATTCGCATTCGAACCAGATTGTTCGTTTCATGTTGAAACGTACCTCTGTATACTACACAGTATCCATATCTTTTACTATTGATGACCCGAGTGAAGATCCCGGATTAAATAGGTTTTCAGCAACCCATGATTGCCGCAAAAGGCGACTACGCTTGTCGTAGGAGGCGCCAAACGAGAATGGTTGGTCAGGTTTGCAGGCTTGGTTGACACATGTCATCGCTTCCCAACTGCGCATATTGATGCTAATGCTGCTGATCACTGGATTGTCTGGTCCACACTCGACTATTTACAGACCACCGCCATACAGCTTGGAAAGTTTGCTGAGTGTGGCGTAAAACTAAACTCACTCACTCACTCACTATATAATTGTGCTCGCATGTGCTTAATTATATATCTTTCTGTTTTGTTTTACCAAATTGTTTGTTTTTCCACTAGTGAATATTGATGAAAACAACCAAACTGGAAATGGGGGAAGGCTGTTCTCAACAGCGACAGTGTGACAGCTGCAGCACACCGCTTGCATTAACAATGAATGGAATATATGAGAACACGGGCGTTTGATAAGAAAGTAGCAAATAGTTGAGAGTTGCACTGCATTCGTCGTCACTCGTACTTTGCCGTAAACACCAAGAAAGGTCGAGTCGCTTTTCGGCTTGTCCGGAATTATCCAGGAAGGTAACAAATGACCCAAGAAGACAGACTGTTACACTATATATTTTAAACACACTGTACGTTACAGTCATTAATGGCTTCTAGGCAGCATTGTCTAGGATGATTTCAAAGAGCACCATGTGGTTCTTGCTTAACGTTTAAAGCGGTACATGGTTAAGAAACCAAAGTAAGGATTCTTGGAGATCAGTTGCAAATTGAGGTCACAGTGATCCATACAGAAAATCCAAATATATCTTAAAAACTTTGCAAAGACTGCCACCACAGGAGCTCATCTTATTGCCGCTGTTTGGCGATGAATCGTCGCTTCTTGATTTTATGTTTCATGTTTGTAGTTTCTGCGTAAATCTGCACATGACGATTACAGGCACGCAATTGGAAGGCCTGAGCTGCAATCGGCGCTTCCTTTCTCCTATTTCCACTGAAAGCTGACTGACAAGAAGTCATTGAACTCAAAATAATGATTGAGCAGCTGGTGAACACTGAGTTTTTCCTGGTGTAGCGATGAAGGAGTCAATTTCTGGAATACTCCAACTCACACATTATTCAACAAATACTGTTATTAAGATATCATATTGTGGAACATCATCCAAGCTGTTCGGATCGGAACATTTTGTTCGGTTGTTTGTTTGGTTCGCTGCTGCTTGTACGATGAAACACAGTGAACCAACTCACCGGCCATCCTGACCACGTGATAAATTTAGTCAGTGTTACGATATCAAAGGTTACTGCAGACCTCTATTCTGACCCAATCTTTCTAGTTCCAAGCCATAACTCACCATTTCTCTTTAGTACCAGAAGGAAAGATGTACACTGTTAAGAGAGTGAACAGTTTACACCGCATCCAGCACTTACTATTTCAGCTACGCCACGGCGGCCCTTTGAAATCTATGGTATACGTCACGAGCGTCGAGTCAGTCACTCTGAGTGAGTTGGTTTTCACGCCGAATTCAGCAATATTCCAGCAACATCACGGCGACGGATACCAGAAATGGACTTCACAATTTGTGGGAAATCGAACCCGTGTCTTCGGTATGACGAGCCAACGCTTTAACCACTAAGCTTTTCCACTGGCCCAATAACTCGTAGTAGTAGCAGTAGCAGTGGTCGTAGTAGTGGCAATAGTAATAGCAACAGAAGCAGCAGCAGTAATTGTAGTAGCAGTCACTATCCAGTATGTGAAGGGAATAAACCAAAACACGGTGTGACGAGCGAACGCTATAACCACCAAGCTACTCCACCGCCCACATTCATTCAGAGAACACCGTCACACGATCAATCACGTTAACGGCAACTGGATACCTAGCAAGGCAGGATGAGACTGTAATGTGACAAGGCACCTTGTGTTCAGTGCTTGCCATTAACCGTGAAAACATACAGGCCCTAAGGACCATGTAGAGGTGTGGGCCCTGATCAGAATGTGTAGGCCCAGTATTTTAACACGGAAATATTACTCTTGGAGAAGGGATAAAGATAATAATAGGGGATAAAGATAATAATAGGAGATAAAGAAGCTCATGGCCATAAGAAGCTGCAGAAAACAAAAGCTGTGGGCCCGAGTGGTTTCGCACCTATATCCCGACGTTAATTTCAAACGCTTCTTGTAATATATATTCCTCATGGAGTTGAGAAAGAAAACTGATCGACTGATGTACTAGCTTAGGAAACAATAGTCTAAGCGCTTTGATCATGCCTGTATGTGGGTTTAGTATACAAATTGTTCATTATAATCATCATGACCACATTTAGTCTATTATTCTTCGTGTTTCATAAATTATACCCAAGAGCAATTGCTGTCATGTCCTTCACGGCCATTCCCTTGGGCTCGTTTACACGAAGTGATATAAGCTCGACGACTGTTTGTATTGATAAGTTAACATGAGTCGGTTCCCGATATGGCCGCTAATGG
The DNA here is from genome assembly GCF_037392515.1 of Haliotis asinina. Classification (NCBI taxonomy): domain Eukaryota; kingdom Metazoa; phylum Mollusca; class Gastropoda; order Lepetellida; family Haliotidae; genus Haliotis; species Haliotis asinina. The sequence continues at coordinate 3,392,540 of NC_090295.1, read as the reverse complement.
GAGAACTGAATTTTACCACCTCATATCACACCAAGAACGCGTTGTAACAATGAAATGTCACATATTGCACTATATAACATGTGCGCTAGGATTCCAACCAAAAACTAAGCAAAACCGTCGTGTCAATGGACCGCATACACCTGCTGACATAACGGAATCCGGTGGTCAGTCTTGCTGACTTGGTTGACACATGTCATCGCTTCCCAAGTGCGCAGGTCGAGGCCCATGCTGTTGGTCACTGGATTGTCTGGTCCACACTGCATTATTTACAGACCGCCGCCATATTGCTGGAATATTGCTGAGTGCGATGTAAAACTAAACTCATTCACTCACTCACTCACTCACTCACCCATACATAATGTATGAACCTGAAAGCAACATATTCCTAAGGCTGAATGGGGCTGGACTTCATGTGAAAAGAAAGATGATGTTCCTGTTGTTGACGGTAAATGATGTCAGACAGATCTACACATAATATGCCGCCAGAGCAAATTGTTTCGCCGTGAAACACAGTAATAATAAGTCTGTGACCTATTGGAAATGGACAAAACCGAGATATGAGATGCGAATGTAACGGATTCAGACCGAGTCATAGGTTTCTGGTACACTCAAGGGAGGCAACCCCGTGCCATAAGATACATAACGAGACGTGACAATCGGGTAGAACAGTTATCTTGAAGAAAATATTAATATTTTATAATCACCGTGCGCCTTGAGTTATTTTTCTGTAACTGAGACTTCTGTAACGCCGTTTGTACAAGCACCTTTATATATATACATGTATACTCTCTCAAGTTCATAGCAACCGATGCTACAACATTTAAAACATTTATGTCAATAAAACAACAACCCCACGGCACGATTCTGGCAAACAGGTAGACTTGGTGGACAGATCGATGCTCCGACTGTGGAATAATTCTCGTTATAATAGAGGACTGGCATACATAATTAAAATCATTGTATCACGATACTCGATAAACGCACAACCAGACTGGCGAACGTCGAATGCAAAGTTCTTGTGTATAAGCGTTTTGTGTTAATATTTTCATAACATTAATATATTGCATGGAATATTTACCAAAACAGGAGTATTTGAAGGTCATGCAGATGTTTTGATCGATACAAACATCCTACCTTTTCATGCTCTAAGTCGGTGACATCACAAGCAGACGACAACCGGGCTCATCTCGTCTGCTCGCTTGTCATCTCGTCTGCTGCTGAAATCTGGCGGCAAACACTCGGATGCATTTTCCCGGTAAATGGTAGCAGATCACGTGACTCTCCGCTGTGAGACTGTCGCCAGCAGCTGTGGTGTTCAAGCGAAATAGGTGTCATTGCAAATTTATTTAGTTTTGCTTCTCTAATTTCCTGGAGGTGTCGTGCTATGAGAATACAAGTTCACGGTGAGTATTCTCGAGAAAAAATGTCCTTGTTAATTGTCGCGCTCTGACGCTAATCTCTTTGACGTATAACCAAACCATTTGCCTGTTGTATTTTTTCTTGTAGTTTCGTTGTTATGTTTTGTTTGTGTGTTGTTCAAAGCGTACTTTTCCAACATTATGATGGTGATGTTTAAATATTCTGGTCTGGACCGGTCTATGCAATGATTGATATTGTGAGCAACAACCTGTGCTATAGGCACAAGTTGTCAACCAAGAGAATCTATCAAGTCATCGATTCTGACCATCCAGTCGATAAATATTCATCTTGCTATGAACAGAGTTGTTGGAGGCCAGTTCGAAACAACAAATTGACTATAGGGGTGAGATTTATGTTTCATACGCTCCTTACTGCTCATGATCACTTTTGGGGACAATGGTGAGACAAGATATTTTCACTATTTTTGCAAACACGTTTTCGTCAAAGCTACATGACAGTTATACACAATGCCTGCTCGTGATACTATCGGGATCATTGAGCGATCTTTCAGCTATATTCCGTCACCGAATAATCAAGTCTGGACCAGACAATCCAGTGATCAGTATAAGAGCATCGATCTGCTCAAATAGGACTCGATGGCATGTGTCAGTCAAGCTAGCCTGGCCACCCGATCCAGTTAGTCGCCTCTTACGACAAGCATGGGTTACTGAAGATCAGCTCAAACCCGGATCTTCACGGGTCTTTTTGAAATCAAGGATATAACCTAGGATTAATTGTATTTCGCAAAATGATGAAAAGATCTGTCTTTGTTAACACACTCTGCCTGTATAGGTCATATTTTGTAAGTAAGACATATTTGTACTAAGGTGACATACATATATATCTAAATGTGGTAAAATGCGAATGTTCAAAGATAACAATATAATGGTGAAGCCAGCTGGATTTACAGGGCAATTAGTTTCGAATAAGTGTACTGAAGATGTACATTTGCGACAGTGAATGAAAACAAGTTATTATTATCCATAAAAAGATGCCATATTTTCCGTTATTATCGTTTCAATACTATATAATCTGTACACGTGAAAACTCTCTGTAGATTATTTCTGTGACATCGTGAATTAATAGTCGAATACAGGTTTTCTGTTTGCAACAAATGACAGCTCATGGAAACAATTATATGAAATACGCCGATGACAGACTTTACAGAACACCAAAACGTTTACAGCATTGATGTGTGTCTCTTATTCATTATTTATGTCAGATACATTGCAGAAAATAGTACCTTAGGTATTCGACTCAAATTTATCCCAGTAACAGTCTTATTCACTTCCCTAAGCCCGGTTAAATTTGTTCATTGCTTACACTGTAAACCGAACATCACACGCATAGCTGGAATGTATATGTCAAGACCATCATTGTGCTTTACTGTAAGAGTATGTGCTCTTGTACACGGGAGAATATTTTGTGTATAGTGCGTTGTGCTTGGGGGGTGTCATAGTTGCCATTGTATTCACCAACGCATGTAGTATATTTCAAGAGAATCTGATTTCACAGAATATAATAAGCGGGAGCCTGCGTGACAACGATACAAGAACTTGTATCGAAACGTCGCATTAAGAAGCTGTTCATCCTTATCTGACTCTCCAACCGCCTCTAAAGGTGAACATCATGTCAAGACAGAACATCATGTCAAGGCTACCATGGTGCTTTACTGTACATGTACCGATTATGTATCCATACTCATGCGCGTGTATTGTACGAGGTGCGGACTGCATATACTATTGTATTATTCATGCGGTGGTGGAAGTCTTAGAAGGGACAGGATTTGTACAAGATATTTATGTCTAGATATTTTGTATGATGGGTCAGGAAGGAGACAATTATTATTTTTAAAAGATGAGACACACACGTGTCACAGCTGCTTCGGTGTATTGTAAACTCACCCATCCGAGGACTCTCCGTTACAACGTTGCATAACGTCAACTGATTTTTGACCTGAGCTCTGTGCACAGGACCTAACACCAGAATGAAGTTTCCTGTGGAGTTAACAATGAACAAGAAATTGGTCACCTCAGTGACACCAGTGGCAAACAGTGACCTATTTTGATCTAATATCCATCAGAACGAGGAAATCAATGTCTGGAGATTCGTGGCATCAGGTCAAGGGTCATGATCAAGGCTACAATAATGGAAAGATTATCCCAATGACAGCGGACTGAAAGACGTTTTTGACAAACGAAGATTAAGTTACTTGGTTAGCTGTGCCTACCGGTACTTTCACGGTGTAGAATTAAATTACACTATCCCAACCACAATGGAAAGTTGAGCCCTTCGACCAGAAACAAACCGGTTGTTGGTTCAAGTTCAAGTTGATTCCAATCTTTGAAGGGCATTTAGGTGTGGAATAAGCAAGATTTATGGGTGTCGGTTTCTTTATTGTGAATACAAGGACGTTTTGGTGATGAAGGTGCAAGCATGCACTCAAAACGTACTTCAGGTGATGAAGGTGCAAGCTTACACTCCGAAACGTTCTTCAGGTCATGAAGGTGCAAGCTTACACTCCGAAACGTCCTTCAGGTGACGAAGGATCAAACATACACGCCGAAACGTCCTTCAGGTGACGAAGGAGCAAACATACACGCCGAAACGTCCTTCAGGTGACGAGGGATCAAACATACACGCCGAAACGTCCTTCAGGTGACGAAGGAGCAAACATACACGCCGAAACGTCCTTCAGGTGACTAAGGAGCAAACATGCACGTTTCGTCAGGTGACGAAGCAGCAAACATACACGCCGAAACGTCCTTCAGGTGACGAAGGAGCAAACATACACGCCGAAACGTCCTTCAGGTGACGAAGGAGCAAACATACACGTTTCGTCAGGTGACGAAGGATCAAACATACACGCCGAAACGTCCTTCAGGTGACGAAGGAGCAAACATACACGCCGAAACGTCCTTCAGGTGACGAAGGAGCAAACATACACGCCGAAACGTCCTTCAGGTGACGAAGCATCAAACATACACGCCGAAACGTCCTTCAGGTGACGAAGCATCAAACATACAAGCCGAAACGTCCTTCAGGTGACGAAGGAGCAAACATACACGCCGAAACGTCCTTCAGGTGACGAAGGATCAAACATACACGCCGAAACGTCCTTCAGGTGACGAAGGAGCAAACATACACGCCGAAACGTCCTTCAGGTGACGAAGGAGCAAACATACACGTTTCGTCAGGTGACGAAGGAGCAAACATACACGCCGAAACGTCCTTCAGGTGACGAAGCATCAAAGATACACGCCGAAACGTCCTTCAGGTGACGAAGGAGCAAACATACACGTTTCGTCAGGTGACGAAGGATCAAACATACACGCCGAAACGTCCTTCAGGTGACGAAGGAGCAAACATACACGCCGAAACGTCCTTCAGGTGACGAAGGAGCAAACATACACGCCGAAACGTCGTGCTATTGGCATCACTAACATTTGCTTTACTCATAGGTTGTTTGCATTAATTCGCTATTCACGTGTGAGAAGGACGAGTATAGTGAGGAATCGTTTTCTTTGTCGCCGTGGCAGATGATGACTATTATGCAGTGGTGTTCACGTCCGGTAGTGACGAGTGTTTCATGTATTATCATTTCATTTTTGTATTATCATAGGATATTTATATAGTGCATATATCCATGCAACTAGGGCTTGATCAATGCGCTGATATCATTTTTGTTCGATCACCGGATGTCAGTCTCCACGGCACATCGTATTATCAATCTCAACACCCTTGGAAGTATGCAACTGTTACTGCCTCCAGGCGCACAGAGGCTATTGTGGCTTTCTTATCCTAACGAGTTATTTCATAACAAGAGGTACGAGGTACATCATAACAAGATCGAGCTTGAATAAACAAAACCATCACCGATATTGTCAGCACAGTGTTATACACTGGTGGGTTATTGTGACAGTCGGAACGTCGCCGATACATCATGTGGTTTACAACGTTGTGGTTCCATTCATCTGATCTGATTTCACGTGCAGCGTCTAAATACACAATCTGTTGCTCCTACAAGGCCACGTTGGTCTATGATTTCACAGTGGCGACTAATGGATTGAAAATCACAACGATTCAGAATTAATGTCAGGTTTAAAATTTCAGCATATAACATGGGTAAAAATTAACAACAAATTCACGCATCAGCGGGCACCTGACTGAAAATGGCAAAGAAGTCGGAGCCTTGAAATCCAATATGGCCGCTTTCAGTCCATGTTTAGAGAACTGCGAGATGTCAGCGGTCGGGAGAGCCAAGGTGGTTCATTTATCATCGTTATTGAATAATCACCATAAATGCAAAACCTATCTCAAGTTGGCATCATTATATTGGAATCTGTGATGGTGGCGATACAACCTTGCCGAGAACACGGATGGGAGCAGCGTGGCACTGAAAGCATGTAATTACATCAGAACCGAAAGAGGACCATTGAGAATTCCACTTGCTTGTCGACTAGCAGCAAAATACCTTCTCTTTCTGTCTGTAGGCGTCCGATATCGCCGACTGTGACCTCCCTGTCACTCAGTGCGTCTCTTTGAGGATTCCCACGCGAAATAAGGTAAATTAAATTAAGTTTGCTGAAATAATGAATCAACACACAAAGTAATTATCTCAACATTGGTTTCTCTCGCGTGTTCAGCACCCTCGTCTGATGGTCTTGGAGACATATTCGGAGCTGCATGCTGTAATTATAGAAATGTTTGGTTGTATAACGCAATACTCCAGGTACAATGAGTAGTGTTAAACATAGGGCTTGAAGCCGCGGTGGCTGAATGGGTTAGATCGCAGACTTTGTGCGGTAGCAAATCGGTGGCTCACTCTGAGAGTGTGAGTTCGAATCCCAATTGGGATTCAGTTAAGGATTGAAAGTTGTTTAAGGAGCTATCATAATTTCAAATCGCTGTTACTGGTTTTCATTACAAGGCGGTACGTACATAAAATGGAACACCGAGAACAAGTTGCGTTGTTCTAAGTTAACGTTCATCAGCTACCGCACATGCATTTGCTTCACTGTTCCAACTACTGCGCTTACCCCCTTGTAATACAAACTAGTAACAACGATTTGGGTCTATGATCGTTCGTTGGACGACTTTTATCCTTTTATTTGGATTATTCCATTATAGTGTGTAGGTAACAGGTAGTAGCTAATATGATCGTATCGTTGAAACCGTAAATGTTGTTGTTTTAAGGTGTCTGCGAACTGCCTGTCTGCGTTATGGGAGGACACCTTTAGGAGGTGAGGGTCAAGGCTCGCTTACAGGGGAATCGTATATAAATGAATAACCAGAACCTCACCTCTTCTGGGATGATGATTATGTGTCTAGTACGGTGTGGACAACCGTCTTGTATCAACACAGCTTCTGGTTCTACTTCTAATGTTCGGCCCGGGAAGGTCCAGGTTAGAAAGTTACAGATTATAAGCACCAACAACAGATTTTAAGATGAAAGAGAATGAAATATACAAAAGCACATGTGATGTTGTTAGAACGGATTAAGTGGGTAAGTGAGATAAGCCAATAGGTGTTCAATATGATGGCTTTTTCATCTCACAAACCGCTGTTTATTGTATTATGTATGCTCAAAATCATCACTCTGGCTTCATGTACATTACCTGTATATATCCTGTTTAACTGTTAGTTAGCATCCACCTGACGGAGGGGCAAGGAATAGCCCAGGAATGTGGTGTAAACAACAACAATAGAGAAGAGGTTGACATCCATAACATTTTGTTGTATTCCTAAATATCAACTTCTAGAGAACCCACTGTCATATTGCGGCGCATAACTAAACTCACTCCCTCGCGGGGTGGACACTGCCTTCCGCTGTGGGGCATCGAACCCACACTTTGGGGGTGACAGATGAGAGCTTTAACCACTTGTCCAAGCATTTCCACACTTCATAGGCAATACTATTTAAGCTGTGGCCCCTGATTAAAGTGTTCGCTCGTCATGTCGAAGATATAGGTTCAGTGTTATTACAGTGTTACCAGTCAAGACATTACTAAAGTTGATCTAAACCCGTGCTCATCAGGAAACAAACTGACGACCAAAGTGAGTGAGTGAGCTGGGTTTTATGTCGCTTTTAGCAATATTTCCAGAAATGGGCTTCACACACTGTACTCATTCAAACCCGTGGCTTCGGCCTGACGAGCCGACGCTATAACCATTAAGCTATCCCACCGCTCCTGACGATGTAAGTATTTTATGTGAAGCTGTAGATAATCACAGACACCGACCTACGCGGACGTACGCACGCACGCACGCACGCACGCACACACATACAACCGTCCAGAAAGCTTTTAGCGACCAGTTATAAAAATAAACTGCCAATCATGCAAAAGTCAATGATATGTTGTATGAGAAAAGGCCGAAGCTGTGAGGTTAGTCGGAGGTACCAGATAAGGTATCAGTAAATGATACACCAAACTCCGTGGAGATACAATATTGTACACAGAGAACATAATTCTAAGTATTCCAAAGTGTTAACGGTTTCTACAAGAAGTTATTTCAGAAAGTATAGAGCAGTGTTGTCATGGTATCCCCGATTACCATAGTGACAACATTTCAAACCAGACATTCCCTCAGGAAACATTTCTTGGAATCATTCGTTGGTATTACATTAACGTACCAATATTGAACAAGATGACAGAAACAGAAATTCGCATCTTGAAAAGCATTACAAAAGACTTTGGTTATAAGGAGCTTCGTCTAAGACATCGCTAATTTTTGTTCGCTTTAAGCGAAGTTATAGGCACGTCGACTAAACATTCAGTCACAGGACCATGAGACCGAGACTGAAATTAAACATGTGGCTTGTATCGAGTAGTTCGTTATAAGAGGGTTCGTTATAAACTAGTTTACTGCATTACTTATGGTTGTGATTTGCATATAGCCACAATAAGTAAAAGTAAAGAGAACCCGGTATAGGCATATACACGTTGTATGCGATCAGGTTACTGTTGCCCAGATCAGTACAGAGGCTTGCTAGTCAGATTGCAAAAGTAATGCAAGTCACCATATGGTCCCTAGGATAGTGATCTACTTTTAGTTGTTGTCGATGTATAGCCCATTTTACACTGTATTGTCCAAAAGTAGGTTTCCACTTTTAAAGAATAATTGATGCATACTAGTTAGTTTTAACTCATATCGTGATATTCTGGTAAATCAATGTCCTTCGTTGACGGGGTTTTACTTATTATATATGGATTATGAACTTAAAACTAGTTTTAGTTAAGCTACTTTAAATCTCAACTCACTCACTCACTCACTCACTCACTCACTCAGGTCCCCGGGAAGCCAGGATTCGCTGATTCTGGTTGAGCAGTGAGTTTGTTGTTCACCGTGACCTTTAGGCAGATTCCAACGTTTGTGACACAAGTCATTATAACACACTCCCAGGTTATGTGCTGAAACATTTTTTAGCACCGACAACCGTGGTGTCACTGGGATACTTATTATGTTTTTCTTATTTAATATTTCATTTAATATCAGTAGCTGATGCACATAACGCACACAGGATAGTGCTTGGCACAAATCCAGAAAAGACATATACACGCAACCTTAGAAAATAAGATCAAGGTTATTAAATGAACAACAATGACAACACTGGAACATTAGGGACCTGACAGCAATGACGACACTGGGACAATAAAGAACCGACAACAATGACGACTCTAGAAGCATAATGAACCTACAACCATGACGACACCTGGACAGTAGGGAAGCCACTACATTGGCAACAATAGAGAACCGACAGCCAAGACGACACTGGAACAGTAGAAAGCCGACAACAATGCGCCAACAGTGGGACAGTAGAGAACCAACAGCTATGACGACACTCGGACAACAGAAAACCGACAAAAATGCGACAACAGTGGGACAGTAGAGAACCAACAGCCATGACGACACTCGGGCAACAGAGGACCGACAACAATGCGACAACACTGGGACAGTAGAGAACTAACAGCCACGACGACACTGGAACAATAGGTACCCGACAGCCATGACAGAACTGAAACAAAAGAGAACCAACAATGACGATATCGGCACCAACTACGGTAATAATGCCGTGACGTTTCAACAATCATGGCTTCAGTGAAAGCGTGATATTTTAAACCAATGACAATAATGAGTATTATGTCGGCTTTACAAATTTTAAAGCAAGAGCAGTTTAAACTAAGCAATGATAAGTACTACATACCAGTAACCCATTTTGAGTGGGTGAGTGGCTTGGGCTTAATGCCGGTTTGATGCAAGCCACAGACGTTTACAATTGTGGATCGAACGGCAAGGATACAATGGTGGTCGACCAATGTCGAACGCACCAAAGGGATTCGAACCACTATCATAGCGTTGCGTACAGTGTCTTGGTATGTGATTCTTCACAATGACTACCCATGTCACTCCGGCACGCCACCTCTCGTGGCCTTGTGTACGACTAGGTCCCCGTGATGGAGATTAAAACAGTCTAATACTACACCAAGGAAAGATAACTCTGAACTTCCAAACATGGGTCCCAGAATATCCTATATGCCGTGGCCAAAACAGCAATACAGTCATTGCTTTCGTAAATACATTTCGGTGTTGAAAGTTGCTTATCCTTTAGCTCAAAGTTTTTGTTTAAATTGTGCGTTGCGTTGTTCAGGGCAGGTTCGAGGTTCGATGTTAGTGAACGCTATGCATCTTAGCTAAGTTCGGTGGTGCTGCCATTTTCATGCTTGAAATTCATTTTACTACACGATTTGATTGGTTCGCCACGATTCTCGACAATATTGGGGTTCGAATCTTCTTGTAGGTCACCGAAAGAGGCGAGTAGTTACGTATGTGAACTGCGCCCTAAACCATTAATTCTTTGCAGAAAGTCCTATAGGAAACTGCCATAATTTGTATCCTTCAGGAAATACTCCTTTAGTGAGCAGCCATACACGCCTGAACGCATATTCTTAAGTTTTAATGATGATTAAAACTTCGCAATCAGTAATACCAGTTCATTATTCCTCTGACATAAAACAGTACTTCTTGCATTGCTCTCCCAAACTCTAAGGTTGTTCCTGATGTTTTGCAAAAATTGTCCTTTCAGTGTAGTGACTGCACCGTTTGATTTCCCGTAGAACATATTACGTGGGCGTAACGCGTGTATGTGCGTGCTTGTCTGTGTGTGTCTTGTCTTGTGTGCAGGATACGCAATTATAATAAAGACGTCAATGCCACAGAACAAACAGTCTCGGTTGTCTGTGCAAACTGGCTACGTCGCTGCCATTACGTCATAGCGACCGTTTCTGTGAACACCATAACGCCTAGAACCAAAGTTCTGTGCAACGGCAGTTACAGCATATCCTTTGCAAATATGTGGTGTAACGTTTACCAGGTTTGGCCAAGAATTGTTTTAAGAGTCTAAACACTTCAACCATTCACTCTTTCAATAGTCTCTATCCCACGTGTAGTGTGTATGTGTGAGACAAGTTTTCACTCCTGGCGACTACTTTTTTGCATGATCTAGATGACCCTTACACCAGGCCAAAATGTTCGTACATTTTCATGTTTGATGAAAATTCAAAAACATTTTTCATTTCAGTATAATACAGTGGAGTCTGCACATCCGGACTCTGCGTAATCCGGTTTTCTGAACAGTCCGGACCACTCCTTGAGCCACGACAAAATTGCTCTTAAGTTATTATTAAACCTTACTGTATAATCTCTTAGTTACGGATTACGGACTAAACTATCAAGAATCATCTTGTCATAAAAACAATGATTTACAACCCGGACTTAAATAAAATAATAATACAATAAAATAACAGCACGTTAGGTGCATAGGACTTCGTTAGCAGAATATATTATACTGACTCCATGGCATAATAGAAATACTGTTCTTCATGGCATTAAACCCAGTCGTTCAAATATTTTCCTGTTTGATATAAAATTTTAAGAACCAAAGGCACTATTTCCGGTGACACATGTTTTTCACACATAGTACCAATATGGATTCGAACCCAAGCCTGCAGCCTGACTGAACTAACACTTTGGCCAACAGGAACTCGACATGAGATGAGCCATATCACAAACGCTGGCCATCCGATCACCATAGCAACAAGAAGTAATAACCAAGAGATGAAACAATTAAGGCAAATACACAATCAACAACTATGTAGTTCAAAATCATTTATTTCTTGCCAGAGTCTTGTAAAACAAAAAAGAAAAAGGGACGGACAGTAAACTGAATGAAAAATGGTGTATTGCTTTACCCAGTTTGGGGGCAGTACTCCGCCAATATCACAGGCAAACTAGAATAGAAGAATCACATAACTTAAAAGACAATATTTACAAAACATGAATTATTACTCTTAAACAGTATAAACACAGAAAAAGCTTATTACACTGTAGACCCGTGAAGAACAAGCAAATTTGACGCCACATCATCATTCAATTGTTCTAGTACAAGTCTCAAGTATTATGACATGTCACCATTTCCATGAACAAACGAACTAATCAAGGCATCTTGGCAGAAAGAACTTGTAAATTTATAAATATGTTGGTCTTGCCAATGTATAATATCAAATATGTTGCACTGGTTAAAAAAACCCAGTACATTAAACAAATAATGAAATTGTGGAAAATATAAACAGAGTATTTTGTCTTCAAGGTTTACAAGTTACTTCAAGAAGGGTAAACTTAAAGGCTAGATGCGATTTCAACTACCTAATACATATACATTTTTTAACCAAACTGACTAGTGCCACAAAAGAATAATCATGCATTGTGTTTAGTAACTAACAACAATTTAAATTATTTCTAACTAATTTCACTAAATCTTCACACATTCGTTTTACAAAAACTCAACTGATATACAAATATACTGAATTTATGAAAATTATAGAATCAATAATGCAATAACACCCTTATGGCATGTAAGTTTTGTATATTTAGTCAGACAACAAGATGTAAAGTGTTCAATACTTGTTATTACAGAGAATTCCACAGGGGGCTTTAGAGTTAGTGAGTGAGTTTAGTTTGATGCCACTTTTGGCAATATTTCAGCAATATCAAGGTGGAGGGAACCATCGTGCTGAAGTAAGGAATCAAAGCCAGGTCATTAGTGTGATTGAACTATTTAACCACAAGTCTAGCCCACCATCCACAGAAGCTATAGAATTAGGGTACTGTATTATCAGAGGTCAGTGGTCAAACAGAAAGAATTTCACTTTTCAGAAAGAACTATATTGTAAAATAGTTGTACTTTTAGGTCAAGCCATGCTTAACATATAGTAATCCAGTATCAATACTTGTTCGTCACACCAGAAAAAAGCACTGCCATACCGAGTCACACCAGGTCTAATAGAATGTAGTATCAATACTTCCAGGTCACATCTGAGACACATCACAATGCAGTATTCATACTTGAGGGTCACACCATCAAAAGTTAAAAAGACATAATGAGAAACACTTGTGTAAAAACACAAGGTAGTACAACAACTCCTGTTTCAAAACATGACTGCAAAAACCCATATAGGCCATAAAAAATGAAAACTGAAGATTCTATCTTTATGAAAGGTAAATTTGTACAATTTAGGTACCCTGTTTGGAGAGAGAGTGAGTGAGTGAGTGAGTTCAGTTTTATGCCACACTCAGCAATATTACAGCTAATTGGAGGCGGTCTGTAAATAATCGAGTCTGGACCAGGCAATCCTGTGATCAACAGCACGAGCATCAATCTCCACGATAGGGAACTGATGGCATGTCAACCAAGTAGTCAAGAAGTCTGACCACCCGATCCCATTAGTTGCCTCTTACAAGCATGAGAGAGAGAGAGAGAGGGAGATCGAGAGAGAGGGAGAATAAAACTTAACACAGATGCTAGAGAGAGGTGGGAGGGAATATGGGCCATGTATAGCAGGTGTGAGCAGGTTGTCACACTGACTCTGTATATATACAGAGGGTGTTTTATGTATATAAAACACCCTCTGTATATATACAGAGTCAGCGTGACAATATAAAAGCTGTCACATACAGTAAATATATTCCTAATCAATTTCAATGTTGATCCAGTGACCCAAATGCATTACTTTGGACAATGACAACAACGAACAATACGCCTCACTAGTAAAGGGAAGCAACTCTAACTTCCTACTCTATACTGTCAACTAGATCTATTATCAAACACATTATTTTCTAGCCCAGCCTACATCATACATTAATATACAACACACTCACATGAACTGTTCAGGATAGGAATGCATCATATTACATTGACATCTGTTACTTAGTGTAACATCCAGAGAGATAGAATCGTACTATCACCTGTTGTAATCATTGTCTGATAGAATTCCACTGAAAAAGGTTTATTATATACTTGGAACCATTCAGTGAACTGTGCTTGTAGTGCAGATTTATCAGTATTGAAAGGATCTTGTTATCTAAATCACATTTCTCATATGGTGATATATTATGTTAATTGTCAAACAAGTATTCTAAACAATGTAAATATCCCAACTTGTGAACATCTTCTTGGTTCAACTGCTTCTGTTGTACAGAGGCTGTTTAGAAAAAAATCAGCTGGCTCCAACAAACTATAAAATAGCTGTATCGCTATAAATAAATGACATTCAAAGCTGCCATGGAGACTTGCAGCATTTACACCTAGTCTGATAATCCATCTGTAAAGTTCTGAGAGGGACATTCTTTTAAATACTGATTTCAGAGAGGAAATTATACAAAATCCACAATAAGTCTCAACCATACATGAAACGTCACCAAGTCATCCTGATTGTTCAATTAATGTTATGCCTTTACGAGTGGGTGAGTTTTAGTTTTACACCGCTTTTAGCAATATTCCACCAATATCACAGCAGGGGACACCAGAAATGGGCTTCACACATTGTACTCATGTGGGGAATCAAACCTGGGTCTTCGGTGTTATGAGTCAAGGCTTTAACCACTAGGCTACCCCACCTCACTCCCCCCTGAGCTTTGATTTTATGAATTGCATATTTTCATATCAGGTGATCTTCAACAATGAAACAGTTTCGTTATGTCAGGCAGGATTCAAAGACTGATAATGAGAAATGTCATCAATAGAAAACATTATCAATAATCCACTGATATTGAGGTAACATATTGAGGCAACTATATTGATAGTCAGCACACATGTTATGACATATGTCTTCACTTGACTTACCAATACTGTGCAACATACACATAAGGAATGTTATGACACAATATCAGCAATGTTATAACATAATATCATTTGATACATAATTGTGGGTAAAATTTGAAAAACACAAAACATGTTTTAAGTAGGAGATAAGAGTCAAAATGCTGATGTAGTTAAAGAAACCAGTTTGAAAATTATATACAGAGACATGACAGTGCAAGTGTTTGTTATTCTTGTCCTTGTTCCTTACTAGCTTGTGTGGCACTGAGGGTAAACATCTTGGAACACATAAATGAACATTGTAATGAAGTGCTACCCCCTTATTTTCCTTTGTATACATACATTAACAAATGCACATTGATTATCATGCTGTAATTGTCTGTGCCAGAGCTTGCAAAGGAATCATAACCTTAACAGTACTTTGTGGAAGAACTGCCTTGGGGGCTGTTTGAAAAATGCTATCGGTTACTAGAACAATGTGCCATGCAATCTCACCACTGTTGTGTCTTGTCATGTCATGTCATCATATGACATGTCATGTCACCTATTGTCATTTCACTAAATGTCATGCAACACATCATGCCAAATGTCATGCCACATCATGTCACCCAATTTCATGCCACATATCACCAAATGTCATATCACATGTCAAGAAAGGTCATGTCATGTCAAACCTCACCTCACCTCACCTCACCTCACCTCACCTCACCTCACCTCAACTCACCTCACCTCACCTCACCTCACCTCACATTACATCACATCACATCACATCACATGTCATTATTACACAACAAAGGGAGAAATGTCACAAAATGAATACAACAACTTGTTGTGTGAGTCATCAACGCCAGGTAATTGTCACCTACAGAGCATCCAGTCTGGCACAAACAGTCCAGATCAATAAATATATCACAGCTGCCACACTGGCAAAATACTGGCAAATAAACAATGAATTAATATCAGCCATGCATTATGACCAGTTACCCTGAGATACAAGGTTTCAAACCCTCAGCATACATAACCCTGTGGCATAGACAAGCACATGCTAGATGTCATGTGCTGAAGTCACATGGTCTCCATGTGAGTAAATATAAAGGTTGTGTAGGTGAGAATAGATGTAACTTGACTGAACTGAACATAGTCTCCTACACAGTTGAAGACTCAGGTCCACAGGTCCACAGGTCCACAGGTCCATCATGTATTATCAAGAGGTATCAAATCACTGAAGAAATAATAAATCTCTTCTTAAAAGTACCAAATCCCTGAGGAAGTATCAAATCTCTTTACAAAAGGTATCAAATCTCAACATGACATATCAAATCACTTTTTGAGAAGAGTCATGTCTTTTTAAAGAGTATCAAATCTCTTCCAAAAGAAGTATCAAATCTCTTTCAGAGACGTATCAAATCTCTTTCAAAGAAGTATCAAATCTCTTTCAAAGAAGTATCAATCTTTTTCAGAGAAGTATCAAATCTCTTTCAGAGACGTATCACATCTCTTTCAAAGAAGTATCAAATGCCACACCTATCACCAAGAAATGTACAAACAAAACGTGCTGTCATATTGAACAAGCAAGTCTAATCATATTTCATAACAGCCCTCTGTGTGAAGTGTAAAGGCATCTAAAATATGTCTTACTAGAAAGCTTTAACACTGTAACAGTAATAATACCAGCAGGTATGAAAGAGTCATAAATCAGCTACATATGCGCAGCCTCAATGACTCACTTCAAGTTCTAGACATCACAATTATAGCCTTGTGTGAACTGAGACTTGTAATAAGATAAACTCTTATTATTAGACTAAACCTGATACTTGCAGACATATAAAGTGCATACCGAATGGCTAAACTTAATCCGATTCTGTTGATAATCCTATCTAAGCCTTGGGACATTGCTTCATAAAAATGCTTATAATTATCAGTCAGAATAATACCATTTGTGACTGATGGAACAAGCTGGAATCGTTGGAACACTTCATGAAAATAATAAGGTGACACATGCACTTTCCAACGAAACAGACATTTGATTGATATTGGAATAAGCGAACTGTTTTACATTGAAAAATATAGCAGCTATATCACAGAGTGTGATCTTAATATAGACTAAAGTGATTCATGTCTTTGATTTTGATCAAAATGTGAAATCTGCACGCAAAGATATGGATTCTTATTGCCGAATATAGATTATGTGACATCTCAGGTTTGCTGGGCTGGTCTTTTCCCCATTTTGAGATGATTTGTGACTGGCAAGCTTGCGAAGTCTGTTGTTTCCTACTTTGAGGTGATTCCTGATTGGCTAACACAGATCACATGACACTGCAAGCTTGTGAGGTCTGTCTCTTCAGTGTCTTCTTCACAGGTATGGGATCTGGTTTGGCAATTTCTGCCACCTGGTCTTCCTCTTCATCTTCATCATCACTGTCATCATCATCATCATCATCGTCATCATCATTATCATCATCACGTTGAGATTTTTTACCTGAAGAAAAATATTGCCAGTTGTGTCTCACATTTACAGAGTTTGAATTTGCAGGTTATGTTGTAATTTCGTCATGAATTGACTGTTGTATCAGAAATCAGCCATAGAAAATGTTGCATTCCAATGATTACATTTACACATTATATCTGTATTTTCATTGGTTGAGGGCCACAAGACCTATAAAATGAGTTACTGCCATTACACTCATGAGATAGCAGAGAAAAGCTATCAGCCAATCAGTGACAGGGTACATCAAAACTTGTGATATCTGTGATTCAGTCACTGTTGAATTTGTTGTGTACTTAGAAAACAATCTGAAATCTAGTTGATGTACTAAGATATTACGGACTGACTGTTGGCTTCTGTCAATATCAGTTTCTTTCATGCACAAGACATGGTCATTAAATGCACTCAGTGTTTGATCAATAATAAATACATGTTTCTTACAGTTACACTGATCTAATAAATTCATGAAATTCTGAAAATTGGTGCTATGACTGTGTGAGCTTGGTTTTACATCGCTTTTAGCAATGTTCAAGCAATAACACAGTGGAGGACACCAGAAATGGGCTTAACACATTCTACCCATAAGAGGGGAATTGAACCTGGACCTCTGGTGTGACAAGCGAATGTTTTACCCTCTAGGCTACCAAACTGCCCCTGGTGCTATCAATATTCATGTTAATACATTAGGCAATTAGAAACACATGCATTACACCCCTACAAAACATTTGATGACTATATTTTATAAAACACAACAATCATCACTAAAAATTGATAAAATTGTGTGTGTGTCCTTTCTTTATATCACGACAGTCTAACATGATGTTCCACAGATATATTTTAGTCTTACCAGCAGTTCCTTCCCCTGGTTTCATTTCTTCTTTGGCATCATCTTCCTTTGACTTTTTCTCCAGCTGTTCCTTGTATCTGAGTGCTGTGGAGCTGTAGGACATCTGCTCATGTTTACTGCACAGCCACAGCGTCTTCCCGTTGGCCATGTGACACCTGGATCAAACAATGTATAGTGAGTACAGGATCTTCCAACAGGCCACGTGACACCTGGATCAAACAATGTATAGTGAGTACATGGTCTTCCCGTTGGCCATGTGACACCTGGATCAAACAATGTATAGTGAGTACAGGGTTTTCCCTCTGGTCATGTGACACCTGGATCAAACAATGTATAGTGAGTACAGGATTTTCCAACAGGCCATGTGGCAAATGGATCAAACAATGTATAGTGAGTACAGGATCATCCCTGTTGGCCATGTGACACCTGGATCAAACAATGTATAGTGAGTACAGGATTTTCCAACAGGCCATGTGACACCTGGATCAAACAATGTATAGTGAGTACATGGTCTTCCCGTTGGCCATGTGACACCTGGATCAAACAATGTATAGTGAGTACAGGGTTTTCCCTCTGGTCATGTGACACCTGGATCAAACAATGTATAGTGAGTACAGGATTTTCCAACAGGCCATGTGACACCTGGATCAAACAATGTATAGTGAGTACATGGTCTTCCCGTTGGCCATGTGACACCTGGATCAAACAATGTATAGTGAGTACAGGATCATCCCACAGGCCATGTGACACCTGGATCAAACAATGTATAGTGAGTACAGGGTTTTCCCTCTGGTCATGTGACACCTGGATCAAACAATGTATAGTGAGTACAGGATTTTCCCACAGGCCACGTGGCACCTGGATCAAACAATGTATAGTGAGTACAGGGTTTTCCAACAGGCCATGTGGCACCTGGATCAAACAATGTATAGTGAGTACAGGATCATCCCTGTTGGCCATGTGACACCTGGATCAAACAATATATAGTGAGTACAGGATTTTCCCACAGACCATGTGGCACCTGGATCAAACAATGTATAGTGAGTACATGGTCTTCCAACAGGCCATGTGACACAATGTATAGTGAGTACAGGATCTTCCAACAGGCCATGTGACAACTGGATCAAACAATGTATAGTGAGTACATGATCTTCCCGTTGGCATGTGACACCTGGATCAAACAATGTACAGTGAGTACAGGATCTTCCAACAGACCATGTGACACCTGGATCAAACAATGTATAGTGAGTACAAGATCTTCCAATAGGCCATGTGACACCTGGATCAAACAATGTATAGTGAGTACAGGATCTTCCCACAGGCCATGTGGCACCTGGATCAAACAATGTATAGTGAGTACAGGATCTTCCAACAGGCCATGTGACACCTGGATCAAACAATGTATAGTGAATACATGGTCTTCCCGTTGGCCATGTGACACCTGGATCAAACAATGTATAGTGAGTACAAGATTTTCCCACAGGCCATATGGCACCTTGATCAAAAAATGTATAGTGAGTACAGGATCTTCCCACAGGCCATGTGACGCCTGGATCAAACAATGTATAGTGAGTACAGGGTCTTCCCATTGGCCGTGTGACACCTGGATCAAACAATTTATAGTGAGTACAGGATTTACCCACAGGGCATGTGGCACCTACATAAAAAAATGTATAGTGAGTACAGGATTTTCCAACAGGCCATGTGGCACCTTGATCAAAAAATGTATAGTGAGTACATAGCCTTCCTGTTTGCCATGTTACACCTGGATCAAACAATGTATAGTGAGTACAGGATCTTCCCACTGGCCATGTGACACCTGGATCAAACAATGTATAGTGAGTACAGGATCTTCCCTGTTGGCCATGTGGCAAATGGATCAAAAAATGTATAGTGAGTAGAGGATCTTCCCACAGGCCATGTGGCACCTGGATCAAACAATGTATAGTGAGTACAGGATTTTCCAACAGGCCATGTGACACCTGGATCAAACAATGTATAGTGAGTACATGGTCTTCCCGTTGGCCATGTGACACCTGGATCAAACAATGTATAGTGAGTACAGGGTCTTCCCATTGGCCGTGTGACACCTGGATCAAACAATTTTTAGTGAGTACAGGATTTACCCACAGGCCATGTGGCACCTACATAAAAAAATGTATAGTGAGTACAGGATTTTCCAACAGGCCATGTGGCACCTTGATCAAAAAATGTATAGTGAGTACATAGCCTTCCTGTTTGCCATGTTACACCTGGATCAAACAATGTATAGTGAGTACAGGATCTTCCCACTGGCCATGTGACACCTTGATCAAACAATGTATATAGTGAGTACATCAAACAATGCACAGTGATTATAGGGTTTCCACTTTGGACTTGTGATACCTGGATGATATATAGTGAGTTATGATGTGAATCAACATTTCTTTTTACACAGGTTCCAATTATACATCTGATAAATGGAAAATATACACGCTTTCAATAGATGGTACACATTGTTCTAGATTGAGAAAATATTGCTCCATATACAGTGATCACAGCCATTGTTATGGCAAATGTAACCATAACAAATTCTCATGCCTGTGAAAAAGCCCATGTGCGGTTGACAGATTCTGCTAGGCAGTTTTGGTAACATCTGGACTCTTTGTGCACTGCGAAACATCAAGCTGGTATATGTACAGTACAAGTTTGATTACTGAGGTACCAAGCAGCAGTGTATGCATATATATGTATATAAAGAGACTTGTAATGCAAAAAATGGCATTACGATACATATTTTCAATAACAGGATCTTAGAAATATATATAAAAGGTTACATTCCTGAGACCCCATCTGTGACAATATATCCTTGATTCCAGTTTCTAAAGTAATGTAAACAATGCTATGAAAGTGGTTGCTGGCACTCATTCTATAATAATATATACAGGAAAGTGTTTCATACCATATATCACATAAACCAAACCTTACCTACAATGACCAACAGTTGTTTGGGAGATTGTTATCAGATAAGTCATGGTTTACCCGTAAAAAATCGGAAAATCAGAAATATCAGCAATGTACATTAAGAAACAGACCATAACATATGACTCGAGTCACAGAGATTTTCATGCATTGCATGGGAAGCGGTCATCTCATGAGGTAGCTGATCACTGTACAAGACTACTGGACGCCATGCGCACATAAATAATTTCAGGAGATGAGAGTCTGAGTGCATGGTGAACTGTAGAAGAGCGTTATACTGCTGACGATGTATGTGATAAATAAGTGTTTTTACAAAATAAGAAAGCAGTAGTTTACTTTATCCTCTGTAAACAATGGTACTGGATTAGTGATATAATTAAAGCTTGAAATCTCCCTTGCCTTTTGATGAGAATTGAGATGAGAAAATACAAGGCGATAACCATTTTTGTAGCACTGTTTACAGTACTTTAGCATTAAGCTCCTGTACCTGCACCTGGCAGTCCGAGGACTGACATTATAAGCCAAGTGGCCACCCAATCTTGTTAGTCTCCTCTTGGTTGCTGGCATGGGTTGCTGGAGGACAGTCTAACCTGGACCAATTCTTCATGGGATTAAACCAAATGACTCCCCAAAACTGATGGTACCCAAATGGTCCGGGGACCGTTTCTAAGACAGCATGTTCTTTGACACTTGGTTACAACATGAAAACTCATGGCAGAACTATTGAAGCTTGGCTCTGAACAAACTGACCTTGACAGTCCACACTTTGTGCCATCCTTGTCCTGCTCCATCACAGTCTGCAACAGACTCTTGTACTCCTCCTGGAAGATGCTGTCTGTCCTTGCACACCACTGCAACATGGAGAATGAGGAAGGATATTGAAAGGAGCCAGATACAATTCATCACACAGGAAGTGGGCCCATTCAAACATTCACTCACCCATTGACCCACTCATCCAGCCACCCACCCAGCATCTACCCATTCACCCACTCACTGACTCTCATCCATCCAGCAGACAGCTCACCTCATCCAGCTTCATCCTCAGCCTCTCCCCCTCAGCAGTCGTCAACAGCTTCATGTTCATACTACAGTGTTTCATGATGGATGGATAGACTGACTGATCTACCCACTCACTCACCCTCCCACTCACTCACTTACCCACTCATTCACCTACCCATTCACTCACTCACTCACTCACTCATCCATTCATTCACCCATTCACCCACTCCCTCACTCATAGACAGCTCACCTCATCCAGCTTCATCCTCAACCTCTCCCCCTCAGCAGTCGTCAACAACTTCATGTCCATACTGGAGTGTTTCAGGATAGACTGCAGGCGGGCCAGGTACGGTGCAACCGTCTTCAGGTAGTCGTCATCAGGTACGTCAAGACCGGGAAATGGGATGGTGTCGGGCACAGGATGCCATCCCTGAAACACCAGAAGTTAGTGAGGAGGGGCTACAGGATCATTAAACGGGTCGGCAAAATGTCCTTCAGGTATTTCACTAATGTGGGAACTCAATTCATTTATTCGTTTGTTCATTGTCTAACAGGATTAATTATGCACTCAGCAATATTCCAGTTATATCACGAGTGTTATCAATAATGGAGCCTGGACCCGATAATCCAATCACTGACATGTAGGTCAGTTCTATAGGGGAATAATGACAACTAAGACAGTGAGCTAGCATTCGTCATGTCTTACATGCTCACTGTAATGCATGAAAATATATATGGCTAGCATACTGTAATGAAATATGTGAAATATAATTACTAAGGATATTTGAGTAAAGCTAACACGGGTGAGTAAGTGAGTATTGTTTTATGTCGCTTCTAGAAATATTGCAGCAACATCCTGGGGACGGAACCCAGGAAAGGGCTTCATACACTGTACCCACGAGGGGAATCAAACCCGGGTCTTCAGCATAATGGGTGAACGCTTTACCACTAGGCTACTCCCCAGCCCCTAAAGCTAACATGAAATAAGAAGGAAAGCGTAACAAAACCAACATTCAAAATTATGGTTGTTGACAGCTCCATTGTTCAACTCCCAATATTCCAACAAGATGATACTGCTGCAGGGAGAGCCCTTTTTGAGTGAGTGTTTTTTAACTGTTCTTGAGAACAAAAAGACAGAGGTATTCCCAATACTTCAATAGGAAAGGGAAATAAGGCAGTAGCATATGAGTCAGGGTAAGGAGAAATCATCAAATTTCAGGAATAATTCCAAGAGCCATGGCAACTATACCTGTTCATGTTCACACAGCAATCTGAAGCAGTATTTGGATGCAGCCAGTTTAGCCTCCGCCTGCTTGAGGACCTCCTGGTTTTTCTGGAGACAAAGAAGCATGCTAGTAATTGTCCACTTATATATGGCGCTCAAATCCAGGCACATTACCTGCTCATGGCACTACGTACATTACTATCCATGCTCATACGACACCATCATACTTTCCGATATGTGTTAGACGCAACAAAGTAATCACTCACATTGCCAGCATATCCACATTGGTACCCATTTTTCAGCTGGGTGAACAGAGATATTGTGAATCTACATTTATTGTCCAAGGATACTATGCAAATGTGCCCACCTCAGGACCCAAACCTAGCTGCCTCTACCAGTGATCAAACCCAGGCCTTCAGTGTGATTGGCAGACACCTTATCCACTGCACTGTTGCACTCCAAAGGGGAGAAATTTCTCTATCTAACTTTTACCAAAGCCGCTTAAAGCCACTAAACGATGACATCATTCTTCTAGGGAAACATTGATTCATGTAAAAATATAGACCAAAACCGAAAGTGTTGTGATTAACTTGTATAACACAGTGTATGAAATAAGATCTGTCCACTCTCACAAAATGGGTTACATTTCTGACGGCCAGTCTATATTTACATTTAGTCAGCCTAATTGTCTGGCAAAAATTTCAGATGTTCCATACAGCTTAGTAAATTCACCATACCTTGATGTTTGGTCAAGTCAACTTTGGTCTGGTAGCATTTTGAAGTTACCAGTCCTGGCTGGATTTTGTTAATTTCATACACCGTATAATACAATTCTCCCTACGTCACAGTGTAATAGCAACTCAAAGTCTAGCATGAGAGTTTGTTGTTTACACTGTAATGCGAGAAGTCATAACCTTCTTACTCTTATCCATGGTAGGGACTGTCGAGACAGAATGTGCCAAACTGATCAGTGTCATAAAACAAGTGGCAGAATTCTTGCATTTTCAAGAAATAAAGATATAGAGGTGAGTCCCCACTGGAGTTAATGGTATCAGTACAAAAAGACAAGTGTCACTATCAGACTATTTATCATTATTCTGTAATCCTGTAGGGACCGTTCATAATGAATAGCCAGGGAAATAATGATGATTTTAAGGGGGCATCACTCATAATCTTCAGCTATAGTGTTTCTAAATGTGTGATGTCTTTTTCTCCTTGAAGTCTTATTGAAGTCATTTCCCAAATGAATGTATAGTTTATCTGAAATAAAGACACTGAAGTAGTTTCAAGCTCTTTAATAAATGACAAGAAACATGAAACCGAGAACAAGTAAACAGTTAAAACATAGACGTTTTGTTATTCACACTATAGCCTTGTTTGTTGCTATGTTTGTTAGCAGGGGAATCATCAATGAAAGTCAGTCACACATACTATCAATGCATGAACTGGTTTTTGTTTCTATCATGAAGTACCTGCTCTCAGAGACCGAACGATTGCAATCCATCAATAGTTGGATGCATCGTTATTGCACTAATAACAACACACCACAATACCTTCTCAATCTCCTTGTAGATCTTGTTTATCATCTCCTCTTGTTCCTCTTCATTCATCTCCTTCGTCTCCTCCAACAGCTTCTTATACCCCTCCTCGTCCCTGTCAGAGTTTCCCTCCAGAGCTCGTTTCTCCTCCTCCGTTAGTTGGGGTGGAGGGTTTATGTCCACCACCACAACATGGGGGTAACCTTCACCCTCCATAGTGTCTGCATACGTCATCAGTTGACGCAAGAACTTCCTCTCTGCCAATTCCAAGACCTCCTGCAATGAATATATAGCGGTCATGACATTTCCAAGTCCCAGAATTTGAACCATTGGCCTTCTGATCTGAAGGTGGATGCCTTGTCCTCATGACAAAAGACGTGAACCCCTCAGCAAGATGATAAGATAAGGATGTCCAGTGTGGGATGACTCCTCTATGCTACACATATACTACCCATACAAAGTATAGACTCACTAGTGTAAATGCAGCCACTTACTTCAATCAACTGTTCTAAACCATATTTTGCAAAATATTTGATACTGTTTAAAGGACCGTTTACACATGAACTGGAGTGTGTGTAAAACAAATTCGTAACATTGAAAATATTATTGTTATGAATTCAATAATTAGTGAAACTCAGTGAAATTTGGTGAATTCATCACAGAACTTTACAACAAAAAGCAGTTGTTTCACATGCACCATATTTACACATGCTTTTCAGCAATTTGATGCACGATCCTCGTGCAGTTCATCTGCACATGCTTGCTGTTAGGTTTCCCAAGTTAGTGGAGAAATTCGAACAAACCTGTAGAGGCTGCAGATTCTTTGAATAGAGTCCTGATTGGGGTACTTATAAGCAGTTAAATGTTCTTTAAATTCTTGCGACAGTTGTAACTATATTTTTTCAATGAAATATATACAAAACAAAAAACATCGTTTTTGTCTTGTGAGACCACCCCTACAGGGCCCCTGGCCCCGTGACAGCCAAGAGCAGGTAACTCTTCAGACTACAGCCTCCCGCAAAACACTTCCGTTCTGTAAGCAATACAGAGAGAATGTGGGGAGGTGGGTGGCCGTACCCCAAGGAGGACTCTATTCAAAGAATCTGCAACCTCTACAGGTTTGTTCGATTCTTTTTCATAGAGATCCTCCTTGGGGTACTTATAAGCATAAGACAGACTCCAAAAGACTGATCTTAGGGAGAGGCATTCTGTCTGCTCATAAACCTGACATAAGATGATAACCTTTATTACGAATTGAAAGTAACAAGGAATCAAACTTACCTGGTCACGTGACCTTCTGTGCCTTGAGGCAGGGGTGCGGACCAGGGCCAGGCTATTACTCAGTCTAACCCTACCATTCTACGAGAAAGTCGTAGGGTGCTTAAAAAATTGTCCCCCTCCCCCTTTTTTTTCTGAAAAAACAGGAGCCGAGACAGGCGACCGATATATCAAGGTCCATTCTCATACACCAGCCAGGGTGCTAGGGAAGGACTCAGACAGTCTAGACTGGTAAAGCAAAAAATACCACCACCATAATAGAGCCCACCACCAGGATAAAAGATGGAAAGTATACAGTAAGACACCACCACCATTCTACTTGTTGCAGCTACAATGTCAAATGATCGTTCGTCAAATGATCGTTCGTCAAATGCAAGGGTAGCTCAATCGGCTAGGGCACTCGTGCCCTGCCCACTGGTGAGAACTGACTGGACAAACCGAGCCCGCTCGCTTGACAGTCTGTCTAACTGGTAATGACGGATGAACATGCTCGGTCAGCTCCAAATAGCCGCAGAGCAGATCTCCTCAATGGGCAAGGCAGACGCATATGCCTTAGACGTCACCACAGCCCTAACCGAATGAGCTTTCAAACCCTCTGGAGGCGTACAACCTTTCGAGGTGTATCCCATACAAATGGCAGAGACAAGCCACCTAGATATTGTCTGCTTGTTCACCGGAAGGCCAGCCTTGCCACCACCATAACAGCAGAACAATTGATCATTCTTCCTAACGTCTTTTGTTCGCTTGATATAAGCCTTAAGGGTGTTACGGACATCTAAGATGTGAGCACGTCGAAGAGAGGTACCAGGCGGCGAAGGCTGTGTGAAAGCAGGGAGCTCAATAGGCGCTGTTACGTGAAAGGTGCTATCTCTCTTAGGACGGTAAGTATCTGGCAATCGAATGCTCACTCTGTCTTTGTGAAACACCGTTAATTCAGGGTTGGTGGACATAGCGTGTATGTTGCCTACCCACCTGCCCGAAGTTACCGCCACAAGAAAAGCAGTCTTCCATGTCAACAGCTGGAGGGACACAGCCGACAGATTGTGAAAAAGAGGACCAGACAGCGAATCAAGAACGACTGGCAAGTCCCACGCGGGACTAATCCGCCGGACAGACGGACGGATTCTGTCCACGCCTGCAAGGAAGCGCTGAACTAGAGGGTGCTGCCCCAATAATGCACCATCGACAGGAATGTGGAAGGCAGAGATTGCCGTGGAGTAACCTCTAACTGTAGAAGCGGCCAGACCGGCTTCCAGTTCAGATTGTAAAAACTCCAACACAGGTACTAGATCTGCAGAAAAGGGATCGAGAAACACACCAGCGCGCATAACAGGCCCATCTATCCTCAAATTGAACGTTCGTCGAATCCCTCCGCGAAGCCATAATTGTGTCTGCAACTGGTGCAGGAATTCCTCTCACATGGAGGCGATTCCGGACAGCGGCCAAGCCACCCACTGAATCCTGGGATTGGGGTGTGGCGCTCCGTTCTGGGATAGTAACTCCGGTCGAAAGGGTAATAGAACAGGAGGCTGAGCCAGAAACCTGAGAATTACTGGAAACCAGCTTTGAGCCGACCAAAGCGGTGCCAGAAGCACAAGTAGCCAAGCTGGTTGTGCGGTCAGCTGCAAGAGGACTCGTGAGATCAGAGGAACTGGTGGGAACGCCCACAGCACTCTGTCCGTCCAATCGAGCAGAAAGGCGTCGTTGGCTATCGCTCTCGGATCCGGTATCCTTGAGCAAAACACAGGAATCTGATTCGTCGCCCCAGAGGCAAACAGATCTACCTGGAACGACCCGAACAACTTGGAAATAATCCCAAATATCCCCCGATGCAGCATCCACTCATGTGGGGCTAGTATACGTCTCGATAGCGCATCCGCGCGGATATTGTCTATGCTCGTGAGATATACGGGGAGTACCCGAATGTCGAACTGGTCGCACCACAGCAGAAACTGCCACGCCTCCTGAAGGAGGGACGGAGACACTGTGCCGCCTTGCTTCAGGACATACGTCATAGCGGTCTGGTTGTCCATCTCTAGGCGAACCACTTGACCCCGCACTGACTCCACAAAACTCTCGAACACCCGGCGGACTGCTCTCAATTCCAACACATTGATGTGTAGGGTAACTTCGTCCTCGGCCCAGCCTGTGAGGGAGGCGTCAGTCTGAATCGAGAGGGAAGGTGTCGGTGTCTCTAAGGGGATCCCCCTGGACAGATTTCCGACTTCCATCCACCACCGCAGGTGAGGAATCAACCAAGCGGGAGTCTCGAGAACAGTCTCGTAGCTCTCCGAATGGGACCACAAACAATCCCCTGAGCCGTATTGAACCGTGCCCCCAAGATCACCAGATCCTGCGTGGGGGTCAGGTCTGATTTCTTGAGATTGATGATCCAGCTTCAACAGGATGTCCATCACTTGCTGTGTGGCATCGTGTGATAACAGGAGCCCAAGGGCCCTCAAAAGCCAATCGTCCAGGTACGGATGACAACACCAGCCCTGTGACCTGGCTTGCTGAGCTGGAATCAACATAAGTTTGGTGAGCCAATCCCCTGTCTCCACAAAGAGATCACTGACCGCAGTGTCTCCATCCTGAAGGACGGAACCTCTATGAGCTTGTTCAGCCCCTTGAGATTCAAGATAGGTCTGAACCCTCCGTCCTTCTTGGTCACAAGGAAGTAAATGGAATAAAACCTGTCTTCTTGTTGACCTTCCAGAACCACCTCGATGGCAGCCTTGTCCAGTAACGACTGGACCTCAGCACGGAGGACCTCAGCTTTTTTCCCGGGAGAACGGCACCGGCGTGTGCCGAATCCCTGAGAAGCGTGGAGAAGCGTGCTTCCACTGTGGCATATGGCCATCCCTGACTGTGGACAGGACCCAGGGATTTGAAGAGGCTGCCTGCCATTCCGAAAGGAATAGTGACAGCCTGGCGCCTACAGGGACTTCTGGCGCAAGGCAATGTACCCCCACATTCGGCAGTTCTCCGGCTGCTTGTGCGGGGGACACCAAAGGCTCTGGGCAAATGTTTAACAGGAAGCTAGGGCAGGCTTCCCTTTGCCCTGAAAAGGCTGCTGTTGCTGCGACTGCTGCAACGCAGGCCCCTTGCCTTTGCCTTTTGCCCTCTTGCTTCGTTTGTGCTGCAGCGGAGCAGTCCACTTAGCACCTTCCTTCAGGTAAGCCGAAGCAAGAGTGAGAGGCCGTTGGCGAGACGAGGAGGGTTGCTCTAACAAGGGCTTAGAGTCCTTGAAAGTGCTAACAGCCTCTGCGGCCTCCCGCACAACCTGCAGTGCCCCAGGGAAGAGAGAAGACCCGAACCTGTAGGGCAGTGCTAGGAGTGCCTGCTGGGTAGCGGGGCAGTACGTGGCTATGGATAACCATAACCGACGCAACCCCAGGACGGCCCCCATCATCTGGCTGGCACAGCACCTAATGCTGTCCAGCACCAGATGAGAGTGCACGTCAGTAAGCTGCCGGCCCAACACTGCCGACGGAGAGTCGTCGGCAGTGCTCCCATGGTCCAACCGCTGCCCCTGCAAAGCAGAAAGGTAAGCTGAATGGACAACTACTCTCAGCTGCTGGGCCGCACACCTATACAATTCCTCGAAGGAACGATAGGCGGACCTCAGCCCTGGAGCGGCCGTGGAGAAGGGCGGCAGGCGCCGGCCCTGCCTGGCCGAGGCCAAGGAAGAGGAGGAGGACCCCCCCAGGGTGACCGAGGCGTACACACACTCGTCCACCACCGGCAGATCGAATAGCGAATCCTCATCCAACTGATACCGGCGGCTAATCTCTGGGAGATCAAAGCACGACCGGGTACCCGAAAGGAGCGGATTCACTATCTCCCCAACCAGCGATGGGAGCAGGCGCAACCTCGCCTCGGCGACTTTAGTAGGCGCGAATGCCTCCCCAGGAAGCCGAAACTCCAAGGGGTCGGGCTCTGACACAGGAATAGAAACCTGAGGTAAGACCTCGGCAATTTTCTCTCTAACCTGTTTGAGGGACGAACCGAACGAGTACGTTCGCTACCGAGACGGAACTCGAAGGAACTGAAAGACTGAGAAGGGCCGAGCCACTAGGTTCGCCCCTGCCAGAGCCTGAACTAGGTCGCCTGGGCAACTGAGGCAAGCCCCCCACCGGAGGGTGACTCGAGAGCCCAGGAAATGGGTGGGGTGTCAATGCCCCCAACGGCTGGGCAGCACTAGGCTGCCTGCCCACTGTGGCACTAGGCGCACTGACCGAGGTCGAGCCGCCGACACCGGGCGTCGTTGCCCCACTTGCCCCACGGGACAAGCTGGGGCCGACTGCCCTCGGCAAATCCGACCGAGCGCCCGAAGCGCAGGACGGCTACCCAGAGGGAGGAGCGTTCTTCGAGCCTAAGCTCGGGCCGCGGCCTCCCTCAAGGGAACCACCATGGCCGCTCAATGAAGATCGGGCGTCAAGTTCCTTTCGGAAACTGACAGCGCCAAATCTATCATTGATTGGACCGAAGACATCTGTTGCTGAAACAAGGCATTAATTGAATCAACAGAGATTAATGGTGCTTGCGAAGTGGGGGTAGAGGAGCAGAAGATACAGTGGCAGGAGAAGGGGAAGGGTCCCTAGACACCCTGGCCTTCTTAGCCGACCCCTCCGAAGAAGAAGCTGCGCCTTTCTTTTTGTGGGAACGCTTGGATGGAGGACTCTTCGAAAACAAAAAAAGATCTTCTTGCAAACCACACCACAATCTCTCTCAGACCATTAATAAAAGACTTGGGCAAACAAACCAGTGGTTGCTAGAATGAACAATACTCCTGCTAATTAATGGTGACCCATTCATAAAAAATTTGGGCAAACAAACCATTGTCTGATAACATAAGCAGATGACATTTAATCAGTCACACCAGACATTGCTACCACTTCCATCCCTGAGATTTGCTGCCAGGAATTCATCCTGTAAAACCAGGAGGAAATGTCCGGAATCACAAACAAATGCCACGTAACCTTGATTACATGATTTCTTTACCTGGAAGGCAGTCTGTCGCTGGGTGTCTGAGGTCTGGACCTCTGTGTCCTCCTCCTCCTTGGGGATGAGTTCCTGCACCTTACTCAGCACATCCAGGAGCCCAGTCTCGTTCTCATACTGCAGGTTGACCTTCGGACACTCGTGGCCAACCGCAATCATACCAACCTGAGTCATAGGAATCAGTGAGGTAAATTTTGCTAGTTGGATATCATTTTAAACTTACTCAGCAATACTCTAACTGTTATCACCTCTGATCTAGAAGATCAAGAGATCAATATTACGAGGGACTGTTCATAACTTGTGGCTAAGGTGGGTTGATGATGATTTTTAGGTGGGGTCAAATACACGACCTTGACTTTGGACCTACCTCTGTACTCTCCCATTTGTAACTGGTTCCAACAACAACAAGGATGACAGGAATCTTCAGTGTGGAGATGGCAAATCGGAATTCCATTTTGCAATTCTTTGACTCTGCGTACTGAAATGACAGTTGGTTCATGTTCTGAGAAACATACTACTACAGTGGAAATAATGTTATTATCCTGATGCTCAGTTAGAAGACTCTTGATTGGTTAATAGCCAAGGCATATCAAACCAAACTCTGAAACATCGTTATCACCACCATCGTCATGATCATCATCATCATCGTCGTCATCATCATCATCACTACCACGATCCCCATCATCATTACTACCACAATCCCGTCATCACCATCATCGTCATCGTTGTCATCACCATCATCATCACCACCATCATCATCATCATCATCATCATCATCACTACCACGATCCACATCGTTATCATCACCATCATCGTCATTATCATCATCATCATCATCACCATCATCATCACTACCATGATCCCCATCATTATCATCGTCTTCGTCATCATCATTGTCATTACCTGCTCAGAGACACAAGCAATCATGACCTTGCACTTCCGAAGTCCATCAGCAATGTCTTCAAAGAAACCCTCCTGCAAAGACAACAACACAGTGATGACAAAAAAAAGTGAGCAAATTAGTGACTGTGTATGATACTGACAGGCCACCAAGATTGCCGTGAACAATCATCCCACATTTTTAAAACAATTTTTCAAATTTCTATCAACAACCATTCTATCCCGAGCACCTGGAAAACTTCAAATATTATCACAGTACCTAAAATCCCCATGCCCACCGTCAATAACGACTTCCGTCCAGTTGCTTTGATGCCTATACCTATGAAATGTTTGGAAAGAATTGTAAAGCGTTTGCTCCTGCAAGAAACAGAGCACCTTCCTCAGTTTGCCTACAGGGCTGGGCGTCAAGGACGCTACCATCACTTTATTAAACAATATTTACAAACATCTAGAACTTTCCAGGTATTCCTATGTATGAATTCTGTTTGCTGACTTTTCTTCAGCTTTTAATACCATCCAGCCTCATATTTTAATGCAAAAGCTATGTAATATGTCAGTCAACCAATGTGTTATAAAATGGATAGAATCTTTTCTTGTAAAAAGACCCCAGTTTGTAACTGCTAATAACACCCATTCAACAACAACATTCGTTTCCACTGGTGCCCCGCAAGGTTGTGTCCTTTCCCCGGGTTTATTTATTTTATATACAAATGACTGTATCAGTAGCTTTTCACAATGTTTAACTGTAAAGTTTGCAGATGATGCCGCACTTGCTTGACTTATAAGGCACTCAGAAAATGACTATAGCTCCGAAATCACAAAATTTCTTGATTGGTGTAACATCAACTTCTTTAAATTAAATGTTAAGAAAACAAAAAAGATGATTATTGATTTTCAGAAAAGTAAAAGTGAATTACTGCCAATTACCACTGATAACAAAATCATAGATAGAGTTGAGGAATATAAGTATCTTGGCACAGTGATAGATTCTAATCTCACCTGGAACAGCAATACTGACTACATATACAAGAAAGTATTTTAGTTTTCAATGTAAATTGCTGGTATAGGGGTCTGTCTGTTCAAAATCAATGTAAACTTCCCAAAATTGTTAACACAGCAAGCAAAATTTCTGGACTTAAAATGCAAGATATCAGCACTATTTACAAGCAGCAAATTGGAAAGAAAGCACGTAAAATTATAAATGACAGAACTCATATCCTATTTCCGGAATTTCAACTTCTTCCTTCTGGCTGTCGAATACATACACCGATATTCAGAACAAAAAGGGTTTGAAATTCTTTCATACCAGCAAGCGTCAGTGTTTTAAATGAATTATTTTAATGTTTGTTAATCACTTTACAATACTTTATCACTAGTTTCAAACTGTTACATAAATACTTTTAGAGCTAATGCTCCTCAGCAAAATTTTTTTTTTCTTTCTAATGTCGCCTGTACATAGCTCTGATTCTTAAATTTGCTATTATACATTCACATTTATCTTTACCTCATATACTGGGCCTTGTTGCTAGCTGTTCTAGCTGTTTTAGTACTACTTGACATATGAATGGGTGTTTTGTGTCCTTATGTATGTGTATCTCTTGTATTGTATGTGTTTCTCTTGTATTGTATGTGTTTTCAATTTTAACCGTGCAAAGCAAATTTCCTTCGGGATAATAAAGCATTATCTTATGTGAGTGGTGTTGAACATGAACACATGCCAAAACATATCAGTTGATAATCCCATTACCAATTGAAGGACATGTTCTTTATATCAATCTCACAAGATGCAATATGAAAGTGGTAATATGGACAACTAATGAAATGATGAAATGTTCTAAGTGATGGGAAGAGCTACCTAAAACACTCTCCAGAACACTATCATGTTTCAGCCCTTGAGGCACTGTCTCCAGAACACAATCATGTTTCAGCCATTGATGCGCAATCTCCAGAACACAGCCATGTTTCAGCCCTTGAAGAGCAATCTACAGAACACAGCCATGTTTCAGCCCTTGAAGTACAATTTCCCGAACACAGCCATGTTTCAGAACACAGCTATTTTTCAGCCCTTGAAGCGCAAGGTATGACAGGTAATGTCAATGCGGGCATGGAATGCACCTTTCCAGAGCCAACTGAACCAAACTCTTGGAGTATGATACCTTATTGTACACTATCTGATGGAGACACCACATTAGTAACACCGAGTATATGTAAAATGCATGTTCCAGAGCATGAATATCATTCCCACAGACAATTTTATGACACATTTGAAACATTACCTCAAATGTCATGCATGATATTAATGAGACAAACATACTGTATCTTGGTCATCTGTTCATGTAACTGCATTTATTTATGAACAAAAAATGTACGATGAAGTTTGAAATGTGAAATTCAGCACTTTTGGAAAAAGTAGACATCATAACTTGAAACATCTGTGGGAATCCTTTTACCATATTCTAGGAACTTTATCCCACCTGTCCCATCCTCTCAATGTCAAGCCAGCACTTGATTCCCTTGGCCTCCAGGAAACGCTTCAGTCTGCGAGGGTCACCCCAACCTAGCGCCCCCGGCTTCCCCTGGGACCCTTGCTCCACAGCCTCCTTTGAGTTGCACCAGCAGTAGCTGATGAAGCACTTAGGGAAGTCCTGTCTCTGAAATATATCAATATAACATCAGCATTACAGTCTAAGATGGGTGGTGGAGTAATCTTATCGTTAAAGCACTTGCTTGTCATGCCCAACACACCGGTTCAAGTTCCCATATGGGTACAAAATGCAGTTTGCAGTGGTGGAAAGATGTAGAAAATCTATCCTGTCCACAAGACTGGCTGGTCAATTTTTTCAACAGTCCAACCAAAATGTAGCCTGTCCTCTGTTTCCTTACTAAACTCATTTTCAAAAGCTAAGGGAGAGAACTCGGTTCTTATCGCAAACATATCTCATCAGTTTCGTTTGCAATGACTTTATCTGTTTGATTATCCTTGTATCCTTGGGCAACATTCAAAAAGGTTATAATCATTATATATATGTCACTGGTTTGTTAAAACTGACCTGACATGAGGACAGACTTGATTATTTTTTTTCAACCAGTCCTGAACAAAATTAACCAGTCTCAGACGTTAGGACGGTCTATCTTTGCTACATTGAAGTATATTTCTGGCATCCCCTGAAGTGATATTGCTGGAATATTGCTAAAAACAGCATGACTCAGCCTCATTTACTCATTGTCCACGGAGCAGTTGACAATGTCTTAGAAAATACCAACCACTCTGCAATCACTGACAATTCTGCCAAAAGAGATCACAGCAACCAAATACTTCAGCAGTTAATTTTCGTCTACAAAAGACACAGCCGCATCTCATTATTAATGATTTCTCCCAAAAATTTACTGTGAAATGACCTTCTTAAGAGCCTGAATCCAAATTATTTACTGTAGGGAACTGAGATACACTACCCTGATAACTGAGGATGTATATCCCCTTGATGAATGAGTGAGTGTAGTTTTACGCCGCTTTTAGCAGTATTCCAGCAATATCATAGGGAGGAACACCAGAATAGTCTTCACACATTGTACCTATGTTGGGAATCGAACCCAGGCCCTTGGTGTGATGAAAAAGTGCATTAACCATTATGATTTCCCCAATCCCCTATCCGTGATGAGGAGACAAAGAATCAAAATATTTCATCGGCAAAAAGCATTTTGTTTCCATCAGGGATGCGGACGACTCTGACAGACAGGGAATACATACCTTCTTCAGATGCCCTGCCTTGACCTTGACAGCCTCTTGGAGCTCCTTGATCTTGATGGCAAAGCGTTTTGTCTCGTAGATCTTTACATAAACCTACAGGGATGGATTGAAACAGGATACAGTGTATTGCAAGTCCATCTGCATTGTGTAAACTATGTAACACAAACTTCAAGAATTGAGCAAAGAAAGCTAAACAAAAGAATTATTTTGAACTAATGGGTTACGATGTCCAGATTATCTGTCTAAAGAGAATGAATCCACACCAGTGTCAGTTGTACGCTATGATGCTGACTTTAGTTAACCATAGTGAGGTCAGCGGGATGAACTTGGGATCAATATCATGAATGTTTGTCAGCATCATTGTTTATGGAGATTAAGACTAATGCCATTTTTAAAGTACTAATAAACTAAGACACCATGCAGAGTTTAACACTGACAGCCAAGCCACACACACCATCCTGATTATAAATCAACCAGTCCCTTTTTATCCCCTTTCTGATCAGTACCCTTTCAGGGTAACAACAAGTTCTGTTTGTAACATCTGTATGAAGCCACTAGGGATAAAACAGACACTCCAACTTGGGCACCACAGTTGGTATCTCCTCTTCACTTGTCTGGTCAAATGGTAACTAAAATACACTTGGAGCATTTTCTGTCCGAATTTCCTACACTTCATAGTTAAACTTACATGATCTGCAAGTAAAAGGTTAAGATCAGATTTCTGCCATTCAGTCGAGCCTCCCACCAGCGCCAGGAGGAGAGGTTTCTTCAGCGTCTCCTGACAGTACACAATCAGGTTCCGGCACTGCTCAGTTTCAATGAACTCGTCAGACATCCCAACCACCACCACCTGTCAACAACACGGCTGAATAACTCAGGAAACCGACTTCTGTCACATGAAAACATGACTTCAGACACCATCTGCGTCAGTGAGACATCATCTTATTGTTTTCCTTGATTTTGTGCATTTGTTTTTTCACAATGAAAAACCTGAAAATGCAGTTGCTATTCTCACTTTCTTCAAAAAGTTCTGAAGAGTGTTGTATCAAAAGTAATTATAGGCATATCACACCTCAGTGAATTGAATTATCTTTGTTCACAGATCATGAATCATGATTCTTGATGCTAAATTTTGTATCACTATGGTCAGCATGACAAGTGAAGCAAAGGTGTGCATGTCGTGTCATGTTTCGTCATGTCACGTGATATTGTAATGTGTCATATCATGTCATGTCATGTTGTGTCATGTTGTATCATGTTGTAACAAGATGTGTCATCTGTTGTCTGCATGCCCCCTAGTCTTTCTCTCGCCCATTGTAAGTTTTAATTATTCTGTATCTGGTACAAATCGGAGTGTCACAAAACATAAGTAACGAGGACATAAACTTGACAGAAGGGAAGACAAATGAATAATAAATGTTTGGCGTAGTTTTTTTGAATGCCTACCTGTGCTGCCTTCATGGAGAGAGTGAGGGTCTCCATGTCCGTAGTCTCTGGAGTGTCGCAGAATGATCTGTCAATGACACAACAGAGAACATCAAGTGAGTGTTCTGGTATTTTTGTATATATCATGACATGATGGTTGAAGATTCTGTAAGCTTTCTAAGATCATTTATCAGTTAGTGAACAGCAATAATGTGTGTCTTCAGCATAAAGTAAAGAGAAAACAAGCTCCAGTTACAGAGAGATTGTAATGTGTGTTTATGGCCACAGGAACTGATGGCATCAAAATTCTCTGCAGGGATTGTGATGCACTTTCATCAGATTTGAGATTTGGGGATCTCATAGAGATTTTGTTAAAATCACCCTACTGGGTACCCATCTCATTCTACCTGGTACCCTCCACATACCACCATGTGCCCATCTCATTCTACTGAGTACCCATCTTACCTACCACTTACCCATCTCATTCTACCAGTTACGAATCTCATTCTACCAGGTACCCATATCATCCTGCCAGGTACCAATCTCACCCTACCAGTTACCCACCTCATTCTAAAAACGTATCTCACCCTGCCAGGTAACTACCTCATTCTACCAAGTACCAATCTCACCCTACCAGGTGCCAACTACATTCTAAAAAAAGTACCAATCTCACCCTACAAGGTACCTACTAGATTCTACCAATTACCAATCTCACTAAATACCAGTCTCACCTTACCAGGTACCCACTTCATTCTACCAGGTACCCACCTCACCCTACCAGGTGTCCATCTTATATTACTAGGTACCCTTCCTACCCTACCAGATACCTATCTCATCCTACTAGATACCTACATTATACTACTCAGTACAATAAAACATCCAAGCCATGTAACTCACACTTTGTTTCCACCCTCACGAAGCCCCTCTATGATGTTTCCAGGATGGACCATCTTGTGCTCCATGTCCAGACTGGGGATGTTCTTCCTGGAGTAGCAGAAGAATATGCTGATGGAGGTATCCTCCAAGTCCTTCAGCTCCCGGACTGTTCGGCCCAAGTGGTCATCAAAGTCGCTGTTCCGGTCCGGCGGCATAATGGCTGGTTAATCATAGGTTTAACTCAATCAATATCACAACATTTTACATACAACTGATCTCATTCTTCGAATATTTCAAAGATGACTCTACTTCAGTATTTGCTTAATCATGGTTCCAACGTTCAAGGCAGGAAAGCTATCAATATGTTTTATGGCTGCAACATTGAGAGATTTAACCTAAAATCAATATCACATATCAATATCACACATCAGTATCACATATCAACATACCACATATCATTCTGAAGTACAATCAAAGACCTTTCTTTAAAAGATTTCAAAGGGCCTCACACAACTCGAGAGCAAAGTATGCTTAATCATATCTACATCATTAAATTCTCTTTCAGAGGCATCTTAAGAAGTTGGACAATCAGTTAAGGACAAAATGTATGGATGAACAGCTTCTGTATTCAGGTAATGCAAGTTTCAATAAATATCCCTTCGGGGCATATCCCCCAAAAAAATTTCCTTGAAGAGCATTTTCCCATAACCTTTGGACTTCTAGATTTATGCGCACCCCTCTTCTGCAAAATCCTGAATCATTGTCTAGGTATCTGCTCGACAACGATACAAGAATCTATTTCGAAAACAAGTTGTTCATCCATAAAGTTTATCCATATCTACACCATTAAAACTTTAAGTAAAGCTTTCAGAAGTTATACTGTCAGATCAGAGGAGCAGAAGTCCAAATGTAATGCACAGTGCTAAAACCAAGGCTTGACTGCTTGGTTGACTGGATACAACATCTCTTAATGGCGTCTACTGTTACTCTTGATATCAGTCACTGAATTATCTAGTCTATTCACAACTATTTACTGGCTTCCGTTAAACAGGTGGATTGATGGTGGTTGTGTAGTGCATAACTGCATTACCTTGAAGCTCAGGGATGGACATGATATGAAACGATTTGTCACACTGCAGGAACGGCGCCTTCATCTCTGCTGCACGCAACACTTTTGATGCAGGAAACATACATGGGTCCACAATGTTCTGCAAAGAAGAAAACATATTGACTTTTCTCACTGTTTTAACATGCTATATAAATGACAGAGTTATCTCCCTTTGTACTCCTCACAATAGGACTTCCTGTTTACTTACATGGCTTCAATTCCATTTTGTGTACATACATTCTATGAGATTTTGATGTAATTGTGAGAATGATGGTGTAAGTCCAGACTTAAATCATTCCATTTAGACTTAAAACAGGACTAACATTCCAATTTCAAAAGTCACATATCCTTGGTTCCTTTATATCATTTAGTCTCATGGTTGTAGTGGTCCGGCTCACTGATGTCAGTTGTATATTGTAACAATTTGGTGAATACGTAAATAGAGGATATTGTTTGAGTGCCCATGTCACACTCGTGCATAAATATCAGCAAATATCCCACACTCTCACTTGGGAATTACCAATATTCAGGCACTCGTGTTGTAAACATAGTATGTTAAATTATGGGCAGAAGCACTGTGACATCATGGCATTGTTCATGGTGTCATGTTACCTTGACAAAGTGATATTTTGCCCTAGATTACCATATGAAAAATATGAACCCCTATATGTTTGCACTCATTGTTAATAATGTTATATATTTCAGTGAGTCCTTTTAGCAATATGATGGCGGGGTACACCAGCAATGGAATCAAACCAGGTTCTTGGAATGACAAGTGCACACTTTAACCACTTGGCTACCACAAGCCCCATTAATTTGGAGTGAGTGAGTGAGTGAGTGAGTGAGTGAGTGAGTGAGTGAGTGAGTGAGTGAGTGAGTGAGTGAGTGAGTGAGTGAGTATGGTTTTACATCACTTTTAGCAATACTTCAGAAATATCACAACAGGGGACCCCAGAAATGGGGGTCACATATTGTACCCATATCGGAGACAAACCAGGTTTCGCTACAACGAGTGAACACTTTAACCACTCAGCTACCCCAGCTAATCTGTATTTGAGAGAAGAGCTATTTTGGGAGTTGTTCATCTTACCTCTGACTGGCAGTCCATGCAAGGCACAAAGTAGTCATATTGCACACCACTGTAAGATTCGGAAATAAGGCACTCAAATACTTCATGAACCAGGAAGAGGATGTTCTCCGGCTTGTACCCTTGAACCTTGACCAGAACATCAGTAGCACTGAAATATCCAGGGACTAAATTATTACAGACATTTGAAATCCCATGCAGATCCACTTAGGAATGATTTTCAGCTGTGTTAAACAACAAACAAAATGGAAACTAACGTTTGGTTTTATGACATGTCCTAACATTTAAAATTACCTCACTTGACCAGATTACTGCATTAGCGCATTAGCGCATTAGCCCTAGCTCAGTGAAGTGAAATCTGCATGTATACTGTACAGGTCTGCAGCAAACCAATTGTGTTTTCACAGGCAACAAGCAAGGTGGTCAGACTTGATGGCTTGTCTTGGGCATGCCAACTTATCTCATTGGTATTGATATTTACTTAGAAATTTCACTGCATTCATTCTGAAGCAATTAGCTACAGATGACAATAGCTTCAATATCAGTGTAGCATTAACCTAACAGCATAATTATTGTAAACATACCTGGTCTGCAGTAAGAGGGCAGTGTGCTGATTCTTGTTGAGCAGTGACCCCTTTTTCCACATCACCGACCCATCCGTCAACTGATGCAGCCGGACCTGAAACACAACCACAGATTTATCCTTGTCAGTCCCTCTCATACCCATGCTTGTCGTAACATGCGACTAACGGGACAGGTGGTCAGATTCACTGACTTGGCTGACAAATGTCATTGTATCTTAGTAGCATAGATCGATGTTCATGCTGTTGATAACTGGATTGGCTGTTTAAAACTTGAATATTTGCTGCCTGCCACCATATAGCTGGAATACAGCAGAGAACGGTGTTAAAGAACCACAACCAGTCATCCACTAAAGTCTCTCATGCCTGCATCAGCGTTTTCATCATCATTTCAACTGGATGATGAGAAAATGTCAAATTTTTCTGCCCATCAGAGTGCTAATTCATCATTCATCCTGGTTCTCTTGAGTATTCCTACCTGGGCTCTGTTGAAGAGTCCAGCGGGCAGGTAGTCATATCTGTACATCATTTTGGTCTCTCGGTACCCTGTCTTCAGCGCGGGCCAGTTGTACTGAAACATTACAGGGACAACATACGAGAACACAGAACTGACCATTATGTATCTGGAGGTATTTGGAATATGTCTCAACCATACTCTATTATTTACAGAAAAGTTAGAAGCTGACAGGGCACAATCTTGAATGGCCATTCTTACCTGCTATATCCACCTCTCATTATTACAGTTATGATATTGGTGCCCTCGTCCTTCAGTGGACATGACAGGAAAAACGATCTATGACCCACCTGTGGTTCTATGATAAGCAGTTTACAAGGCAGGATCTTAGTGTCCTCATCATTTAGAGGACAAGAGAGAACAAATTCTCTATCTATGACCCACCTGTGGTTCTACAGTAGGGAGCAGACAAGGCACAATATTGGTGTCCTCATCCTTTAGGGGACACGTCAGATCAAACTCCTCAGTAAGTCTCAGCAGCCAGGGATGAAGCTCATTCGAGTACTGACTCCAGATCTCGGACATCTGGCTGTGTTTCAGACGACCATTCTGAAAATTCAAGAAGGTTGGTGTCACACTTAAGGCAGGGGGTTTTCATACAGAAAAGTTCTTAACATTTACCAGTACTTTGCCTGGAAATGTATTCTCCTTACACAAACTACACTAACCATATCTCAGGACAAGATGGACTGGCGCAGAAAATGCAGTTACGAGAAGTAAGTGGTTCACAACAAGAGCAAACCCATTTGGTTTGTGATAGGTAGGCAGATGCAGGCATGTGCAGTGCAAGACAATGAAACTGATTCCATGCATAGCTGCACCCATCTTGCTCATAAGACACACATGGTCAGTGTAGCAAGTCAGTAATACACTACACTTGATCAAACAACCTGGGGTCCCTCTGCTCCCAATGACTAGCACCAGTGGGCAGCACTCATACCTAATTAACGGCTAATATGGGTCAACTGTCAGATTCGTGCTCAAAGCAAAACTGGGTATTGGATGGTGTCCACTCTAAGACTTGTAGGATTGTGTAGCATCGTACCCTGACCGTGTTGTTCATTCTAAGGAAGGTATGCTAGTGTATGGATGACAACTTTATTACTGTCAAATCCCAATGAGTCAAATTGCTGGTCACTAAGTAATGAATTCGACTTATTGATATATTCGTGACATAGGTATCTCTATGAGGAAAGTAAAAATGGTCAGAACCAACAGGTACTTCAAGTCCTGCATAATATTCAAGATGCTGGCATTCGACTCATCAAGATTTGACTGTACATTATTATACAACTTTTTGCTATAGAATCTATGCTTTTCTCGGTGTTGATAAAAAATGCCATTCAAACAGATCATTACTCATTATATCAACCACTGGTTTTCCTGGCCTATTTCCTCTTCCGGGGTTCAATTCACATGTGTACAACATGTGGTTCCTATTTCTGGTGTAGCCCGATATTACTGGAATATTGCTAAAAGGGGCGTAAAACTCAAAAACTCACTCACTCACTCACTCACTAATATCGTGGCATATCAAAACAACAAAAAGTCAGACTGACCTGCACTGGGCCTTCATGCACAGTGACCACGCAGGCCATGACGTCCACAATCCACTGTGGCCGGACCACGACATACGACTTGAGGAAGGGGGTGTTGAAGAACTGCACAGACCCAAGATCATGCAGAAACTGGATGGACTGAGTCAGCTGAAAGGGTTCATTGAAACATACAATAATGTTCAGAGGTATCCAACTAACAGAAACATCTGATTGGCTTTGGTTTAGGGAATACCATGCATTTCTGAGGGAGAAAGGAAAGGAGATAGAGATAGAGAAAGCAAGAGAGAGTAAGAGAGACAAAGACAAGGAGAGACAGAGCAAGAAAGGAACATGCAAGTATGAGAGTGAGAGAGCAAGAGAGAACAACAGAGGAAGAAAGAAAATCATTCTGAGGGTGAGACATACGTAAAAGGCTATCTTCTGTATAAAAGAATACACCGAAGAGGGGTAATCAGTGTAAAACTAATTCATACAAATATTTATGCCTGTCATAGCGCCTTCTACATACTTCAACTTCATCAACTATGCCGCAGACTTCTCCACTTTTCTGGACATCCTTCCAGGGCATCAGATCCTGATTTCTTGCCCTGAAACAGTGAGTGAGTGAGTGAGTTGGGCTCTATCCACCTCTTTCCAGCAATACCATGATGCAGCAATACTTTCCAAGAATGGGTAGTGAATTTGACAACATGGCCACCAATGTCTGCCCGAAAACAGGATTTATAAATAACAGGTGCATGTTCTCACTTTATGAGGACTTTCTCCAGGTTGAGCCAGGCCTCAGGAATCTTCTCTCCCATGTACTTCTGATCCAGGGTGACCTTGATGAGGTCAGACTTCAGCTTCTCAATGCCCTCCCCAGTGTACGAGCTGACTGTGTAGAAGCCTGTGATCTGCGGGTAGTGTCTCTGTAGGTCATCTGTTGGCATCCTTGGCTTCTCTACCTGAAGATCATCATCATCAACAACATCAACATCAACAGCTGTAGCAGCAGCACGACCACCATCATCATCATCAACTTCATCAACAGTTTACAGGCATGGCATGCAGTGGAGCACTTACCTTATCACAGTGTGTGCCAACCACCAGTATAGGAGCTTTAGGGGCATGGCATGCAATGGAACTGAGCCAGAAGTCCAGACCAGCATGTTCGTAGCCGAGTCTGATGTTCCACAGGAGGAAGTAGACAGCGCGGTTTGACAGGAAAAACTGAGGAATGTAAAGAATAACTCTTACCACGGTAAACTCTTACTGTCACAAACTATTACTGCCATTAACTCTTACTAACATAAACTATTACTGCCATGAACTATCACTGCCACAAACTATTACTGCCACAAACTCTTACTGCCACAAACTCTTACTGCCATGAACTATTACTGCCAGAAACTCTTACTGCCACAAACTCTTACTGCCATGAACTCTTACTGCCATAAACTATTACTGCCATAAACTATTACTGCCACAAACTCTTACTGCCACAAACTATTACTGCCACAAACTCTTACTGCCACAAACTCTTACTGCCATGAACTATCACTGCCACAAACTATTACTGCCATAAACTATTACTGCCATAAACTCTTACTGCCATGAACTCTTACTGCCACAAACTATTACTGCCACAAACTCTTACTGCCATGAACTCTTACTGCCACAAACTATTACTGCCACAAACTCTTACTGCCATAAACTCTTACTGCCATGAACACTTACTGCCACAAACTCTTACTGCCACAAACTCTTACTGCCATGAACTATTACTGCCACAAACTCTTACTGCCACAAACTCTTACTGCCATGAACTCTTACTGCCACAAACTCTTACTGCCACAAACTCTTACTGCCACAAACTCTTACTGCCACAAACTATTACTGCCATGAACTCTTACTGCCACAAACTCTTACTGCCAGAAACTATTACTGCCATGAACTCTTAC
This sequence comes from Haliotis asinina, assembly GCF_037392515.1. NCBI lineage: Eukaryota > Metazoa > Mollusca > Gastropoda > Lepetellida > Haliotidae > Haliotis > Haliotis asinina. The sequence goes on along the minus strand of NC_090295.1, from coordinate 3,347,890 downwards.
TGCCATGAACTCTTACTGCCATGAACTATCACTGCCACAAACTCTTACTGCCATGAACACTTACTGCCACAAACAATTACTGCCATGAACTCTTACTGCCACAAACTATTACTGCCACAAACTATTACTGCCACAAACTCTTACTGCCACAAACTCTTACTGCCATAAACTCTTACTGCCATGAACTAGTACTGCCACAAACTCTTACTGCCACAAACTCTTACTGCCATGAACTCTTACTGCCACAAACTCTTACTGCCATGAACACTTACTGCCACAAACTCTTACTGCCAGAAACTATTACTGCCACAAACTCTTACTGCCATGAACTATTACTGCCACAAACTCTTACTGCCACAAACTATTACTGCCATGAACTATTACTGCCACAAACTCTTACTGCCACAAACTCTTACTGCCATGAACTATTACTGCCACAAACTCTTACTGCCACAAACTCTTACTGCCACAAACTCTTACTGCCATGAACTCTTACTGCCACAAACTCTTACTGCCAGAAACTATTACTGCCATGAACTCTTACTGCCACAAACTCTTACTGCCATGAACTCTTACTGCCACAAACTCTTACTGCCAGAAACTATTACTGCCATGAACTCTTACTGCCATGAACTCTTACTGCCATGAACTATCACTGCCACAAACTCTTACTGCCATGAACACTTACTGCCACAAACAATTACTGCCATGAACTCTTACTGCCACAAACTATTACTGCCACAAACTATTACTGCCACAAACTCTTACTGCCACAAACTCTTACTGCCATAAACTCTTACTGCCATGAACTAGTACTGCCACAAACTATTACTGCCACAAACTCTTACTGCCATGAACTCTTACTGCCACAAACTCTTACTGCCATGAACACTTACTGCCACAAACTCTTACTGCCAGAAACTATTACTGCCACAAACTCTTACTGCCATGAACTATTACTGCCACAAACTCTTACTGCCACAAACTATTACTGCCATGAACTATTACTGCCACAAACTCTTACTGCCACAAACTCTTACTGCCATGAACTATTACTGCCACAAACTATTACTGCCACAAACTCTTACTGCCACAAACTCTTACTGCCATGAACTCTTACTGCCACAAACTCTTACTGCCAGAAACTATTACTGCCATGAACTCTTACTGCCATAAAATATTACTGCCATGAACTCTTACTGCCACAAACTATTACTGCCACAAACTCTTACTGCCACAAACTCTTACTGCCATGAACTATTACTGCCACAAACTCTTACTGCCATGAACTCTTACTGCCACAAACTATTACTGCCATAAAATATTACTGCCATGAACTCTTACTGCCACAAACTATTACTGCCACAAACTCTTACTGCCATGAACTCTTACTGCCATGAACTCTTACTGCCATGAACTATTACTGCCACAAACTATTACTGCCACAAACTCTTACTGCCACAAACTATTACTGCCACAAACTATTACTGCCACAAACTATTACTGCCACAAACTATTACTGCCATGAACTCTTACTGCCACAAACTATTACTGCCACAAACTCTTACTGCCACAAACTATTACTGCCACAAACTCTTACTGCCACAAACTATTACTGCCATGAACTCTTACTGCCACAAACTATTACTGCCACAAACTCTTACTGCCACAAACTCTTACTGCCACAAACTATTACTGCCATAAACTCTTACTGCCATAAACTAGTACTGCCACAAACTATTACTGTCACAAACCCTTACTGCCATAAACTATTACTGCCACAAACTATTACTGCCACAAACTATTACTGCCATGAACTCTTACTGCCATGAACTCTTACTGCCATGAACTATCACTGCCACAAACTCTTACTGCCATGAACACTTACTGCCATGAACTCTTACTGCCACAAACTCTTACTGCCACAAACTCTTACTGCCACAAACTCTTACTGCCACAAACTCTTACTGCCATGAACTCTTACTGCCACAAACTCTTACTGCCACAAACTCTTACTGCCATGAACTCTTACTGCCATGAACTCTTACTGCCACAAACTCTTACTGCCATGAACTCTTACTGCCATAAACTCTTACTGCCATGAACTTGATCTTAAACTGAAACCAATATATACTCTTACAAACATAAACAATCACAAACACAAACATACACCAATATGAACTCTTACCAACATAACTTCACCTGATTTATTTGTCTGTCCATTTAATAACAACCAGTATTACTGATATTTGTGGGTTGTCTGTAAATAATCTTCACATGACAAGACAAACCAGTGGGGAATATTATGAACAACTGATTGTAACATATAACCCGACTATGCAACAACACACACCTGCATCCCCACCTTTCAATGGCTGCCATATATGTAACTGTGGCAGTTGTTTACATTTCCAACAATTTAATCAAACTGAATAAAAAATACGGGCAATACAGCATCTATGTTGCAGATAGTACCTGATGTGTGTTGTAGTAGACTGTCTGTCCTGCAAAGTCCCATGTACTGTAGGAGATGGGCTCGCTGGATCCTTCGACAGGGACATCCCATCGGGTGATGTCGATACCGTCGGTGATGTTTTCCCCGTAGTCAGTGTAATAGGTATAGCTGCCATCTGTCAGTACTCGAACCAGGCTGAGATAAAAGAAACAAAATTTCATTGAAGAGATCGTCTTCATTTCACATCCATGTCACAAGACAGGTTGGGTACAGCCATATGACAATCAAATTTACGACCTTTTTAGGGCTTTTTTAAGGCCACCTCAGCCAAATTTAAGGCCCACTGAGGATGATTAAATTGACTAATAACCATGTACTGGATAACAGATTTGTATGGAATTTCTGAACGGCATTGTTTGCTACAAATTTTGAGATCGTGTTTGTTGCCGATTTTGCAGAAGTTGTACTTTCCAATTTTGGTGGGGCTGGAATAGTGAATACTTGCTCATTGTTGGCACTTGCAAGAACAAAGGCATGGGTGACTGTATGCTTGAGCCACGTGCTCGTTCATTTACCTGATGCGAATTACTCCGTGCATACGATTTTAAAGCTGACTCGCCCATCTTCCCGAGATCAATGGTCTTGTGGCAGACATTGTATAATGCCTTGTCACAATCCCCTTTGAATGTATCCACCCAGCAGTGTGACCCATCTTGCACTGGATCAGTGGTCGTCACTAGGTCTAATGCGCGAAGCATCCTTGCTGCCAAATATGGCATTAACCTATGACCCCTGTACATGGCAGTGCCCGACAATGCCAGCTGGACACGCGACAAGTGTTAGAACGGCTGTTATAGAGCACTTGATTAATATGTATTCACAATATGTATATTCTTGAATTAAAAGATCAATTTTTTCTGCTGGGATCATTTTGTGGATACATACTGTTCCACTTAAAACAACTCACCTTTTATTTAATTGAATTATTATTCAACTACAAGATATTTTCTTAATGAGCTGCCCATCTTACCTATATTCAGCAATAGATTGATCCAATACAGGTCATGAAGTCAAAAAATGGAATGGTCCATGTTCTTGACAGGTAATGCCAATACTTTGGTATGTAAATACAACATCCCTGTTCAAAAATCCCATTAGCCCCGAACATGCATGACATTATTTCATGACGGTTTCGTGGCACACAAATGCTAATTGCTATCCTATCAGTGAATGAAATTTATCAAAATTTATTTAAAAATTGTAACTTAAAGGCTGTGTAACTCTGCATGAATCTTCTAATTTGAAAACACTGATAGTATTTTCGTAAACAGATCGTTTTAGATGCCAGGAACCCACATTTACCCTTGAGCTTACTTGGCCATGAATATGCAATGTGTGCATCTATTTTTTGCAATGACTTATATCTGATTGGTTGATAAGAAGGTCACCAACGATGATTGGGGGTTGTGCGTGAGCATTTTGAATAATGTATTTCCGTGAATGTTCGTGGTTTCCCGAACTGTGACGAAGCAAACTGTGATTTGTCAATGCATACATGTAAACTGTGACCGAAGTTTACTTATACTGATCTAGGGGCACATAGCAGTTCAACTTCCGATCCTTTACGTTTCGATAACATATTGTAATAGATCTATTTTTTTAAATATCTTTAAGATCAAATTTAAGGACTTTTCAAGGCAATCTTTTAATATTCAAGGTCTTTTTAAGTCAATGCTAAATTCAAGGTCTTTTCAAGGCAACTGTCAAATTTAAGGCCTTTTCCAGGCCCGTGCGCACCCTGCAAGATCAGCCACTTAGAAAGCACTTCACACAGTGTGAGTGCCTGATCGACAGAGAGAGAGAGAGGGAGGTTTACACACATCCTCAACTCTGCCACTGGAAAAAAACAGCAAGACTCAAAATCACAGAAAATCTGGGAATGCAAGGAGATCCTGTCAGGTAAGGCACATAACTCATGAAAAGGTTCAGATTGGAGTTTGGTAAGCTCAGAATGCATTACCTGGTTTTGCCAGCTCCTCCAAGTCCAACAAACATCAACTTCGTTCGTTTGCAGTCGACCGATCCCATCCTCAGTCGTCGCAGGTACCCCAAGATGGCCTTGAACCCTCGACCAACAACCTCTTTCGGAGGGGTTTTTAATGCAGGGCAGTTCTTCAAGTGCAGTTCTGAAACAGAGATATAAATACAAAACTTCTATTGAAACAATGTTGTAATTAAGTGACAATTTGTATAACAAATCTCAGTTATCATCAAGGTATTCACTAATTTTTGTCTATAGGGAAAATCAACAGTAGTAATACTAGTGTCTTTTTATCATAGACTGACATTAAAAATGTCATTATTTTAAGGCATAGTTATAATAGGAAGGGGATATGAACACGTGGCATTTTTAATTCACACATTCAAAATATTTTCAAATTCTGAGTTCCAACGCACCTTTCAGTGGAGTAGCTGTTATTTCTGCAGATACTGTCACCAGAGAGAAGTTGTTGCTGAGGTTTATTGACTCCAGCTTGGTCAGGCCTGATATGGAGTCTTCAATGCTGGTCAAACAGTTGTTGGACAGGTCCAGCGTCTCCAGAGTCGTGCACGCCATCAGGAACTCTGGGAGTTGTCCACTCCCTGAAATACATTTAACATGCATGGATGAGATAAGTTTCATGCGGTTTTGAAGAGAATTCAAGTTTATCACCGCCCTTCAGTTTAAATTGGTTTAGTTGGTTAGTTTATTGTTTAATGCCACACTCAGCAATACTCCAGGTATATGACAGCAATCTGTACATAACCAAGTCTCACTCCAGTGATCAACATCATGAGCATCGATCTATGCAATTGGGATACAATGATATGTGTCATCCAATTCAGTGAGTCTGACCTCCCAATCCTGTAAGTCAGCTCAATGGGGGAGTGGGGCAGCCTAGTGGTTAGAGTAATCGATCATCATTCCAAAGACACAAGTTTGATTCCTCACACGGGTACAATGTGTGAATCGTATGTCCGGTGTCCCCTGTTATAATACTGCAAGAATATTGTTCAAACTACTCACTCACACTCACTCACTCTCACTCACTCTCACTCACTCACTGAGCTAATATATGGGCTACCCCAAATATGCAAAACCAAGTTCTATGGATAGTCAACTTCCTTACTGCAATGAGTTTGACGTTTTGGCATAGTTACCAACACCATTATCAAGCAAGTTCACGAGATCTCGCACACATTACAATAAAGAAGTTGACTATACGTAGAACTTGGTTTTCCTTCATCCTTACAACATGTAAAATGCCCCTCAAAGAACACCCAGAATCAGCCTACAAACCAAGACCAGAAATTATGTATAATTCTGGGGTTTGGAGGTGTCTTTAACCAGTTCACTACATTTCAGATATTGTCATGACACATTAGCAAATTCATTACCAGATCAGAAACCTAGGCAACCAACTGTCCGTACTAACAGTGTAATGCTAAAAAGTCTCAGCAGCAAAAACATTGAAAACATTGTTTCACCTTAGATTTTTAAACACGACTCTTAAAGACAGATGAAGAAATTAATGTCTGTTCTTAAGTCACACTTACTTTTGTCTTTCGTTTGAGTGTCTTTTCGTTGTCCGAATCTGAGATATGCTTCATTGGACATCATGGTATTGTTGATCTGTATGACCCCATCTCGGGTCAGTGACCCTGTTTTACCGGGGTCAGCAGTCTGGAACAGATTCTTCCTGTCCTGCCAACCATAAGATCAGTGTATGAGTGAGTGAGCTGGGTTTGACTTTCAGGAGTACATACGTAATGTTGTGGTGCAATCTCTTGGCGTGCATTGAAAGACTTGAGTAATGCTGGTCAAAGATATGCATGGGTATAGTGCTGACAAACATAGAATCATAACTCAGGTGACTACTATCATAGTTTCCTGATATACCTAAGGGAGACAACTCTACAAATAGCAGTATTATGGTTAAGGTTTTGATGCAGACTAGGTTTTGACTGACCGTGTTTTCATCTCAAAGTAGAAATAGAATCAGACACCCCTGCTTTAAAGTCCTTGTCCTAAAGGAATGTCTATTCAAATTCATATAAACCCACCAACAACTCCACTTGCTGAGTAGCTTACATAACAGCCATTTCCTTCAATTTGATTTTAGCTTAAAATGATTACAAACAAATTGAGCTTAACTTGTTTGAACATATATTGACCAAACTCAAATATGACGACAGTTACGCTCATAACCAACTCATGTTATCCCACAACAAGACGAATAGCACCTTGTGCCCCTCTGCAAGAATTTCATATTGGTACATGAACATCAGAACTACTTCAAACAGGAACAATATCTCTATTCCTGATTGCTTCCAATGGTACTTATATCACCGAAGTTCTCATACATTGTATTGCTGTTTTTGTTTTTCCTTATTTAATTTAAAGAATTAAACCTGACATTTAATATCATATTTTTGAAAAGGGTTTAATAATCACAAATGGGATTTGGTTTACTGAACATGCAAATGAAATTTTTTAAAAACAGCTACATTAAATCCAAATGCAAAAACTCACAAAAAAAAAAGACTTAAAAACATTTCTCACACTGAACATCCGTGTATCATTGCTGTCTAGTGGAATTTTAAATGAATTTGCTGAAAAAACGAATGACCCTGGAAAACTCAGACTATGCAAAATGTATGCCCAATGTTAAAGATTAAAGTTGATAAGCTACATATAGATATAATATTATTGTTTCAAAACTCCAAGCGATTACAATTACATTTCCTAAAACTTGTTGGAAGTGCACATACAATCACCACAACAAGCCTGTAGGACAGTCATAAATACACTCAGATGGGCCAGCATCAATGGCATGATTCTAATCAAAGAGTTCACAATAGACAGCACAATTCTGTTAGCTGTGTTCTTAATACTTTCAATATGACCATATATTTTTCATGATTTTTTAAACAATAACACGCCATAAACGATTTAAGTAGTCAGGATTATTTTTATCAAGGTACCACAAACATTCTGATAGGTTTGTCATATTTTCACACAAAACAAACATCCATAGAGGGAAGAGTTTTCTTGGATGTTAAGGAAAGGTGCAAGTTGGTGATGAATATGTACTTCCAAACAAATTCATTGTCACTTAACAATGAAAATTTAGTAATGGATAAAACTTTTCTTCAATAAAGTTTAATGTAATCTCCCCATTGTAAATAAAACTGTACAGCTGAGCTTTCCATATAAACAACAGCTCTAATTACAAACATTAAGGAACAAGTGCTGTTTGTGTATATTGTTTCATAATTTTATGACATCAGGACTGAATGCACCTTTCAACATTTCATGTACTGATCCTTACTAGACAAAAATGTAAAACATCATGAACATTTTTGAATAGTGGGCACAAATGATACTTACATACAAACAATTCCTGATCATTAACCTTTTTATGCAGTTGTTCTAATATGTGAGTTTTGGTCCGAATACATGGCTGATGATTCATTGATGAACTGTCGAGGGCAGAGCCCCCGAGATGCAAATTCACTGACATATCATCAGCTACCAGGCTGTGATATATTTGGACCAGGCTCAAGTGACTGGATGAAGTAACTGCTTTGTACCTTGCTCTCATTCTGCATTCAAATTTTGAAATCTGTGTGGGATTTCTCAATTACAAATCATTCTGTATGAATGTTGGTAGTCTTTTTAGAATGTTTACATCCATTAGAGACAGACAGTTATATTTCTTCAGTGTAGCTGTGACTAAAATTGCAAAGAGCCAATCAGAGTTGCTGTCAAAGGCAGCTGGAAACCGTGGTGTAGCTATACAATACACCATGGCTGATATCAGGGGAACAGCAGTCAGAGCATGGTACTAGCCAGTATATTGTACACTTCACATACCTTTCAAAGACAATATTGTTAATTCCTTACTGGCATTATCTGATCAGATATGGTGACTACTACACAAGCAAGCATGCCATATGACTCATACCAAACAAGTGTGAAATTTTATGCGAGTATTATAAGTAATATGATACACTTGGTCAAGTGTAATAATTTCTTTCTTATCCATTTTATTCATGTACATCTGGGCAGTAAAGCAAGACAAGCAAGTGTGGCTGCCCTCTTCATTGACGTCTACTGTTTCATGAAAGATGCCAAAACACAGAAACAATGGTTGCTAGTTAAACGTGAAATGTCCATGTGATATATATGACACTACTTTCAACATATGGATAATAAATCTGGATATTATTCCGTTCTCAAAATGTTTTAAATGTTTTCAGCAGAGAAGAGATAAAATTTTACCTGTTCTGACATTTTCGACAGGACAGTGTTGTCATTGAGAAATGTTTCAAAGGACGTGTAGGTATATGTTGCGTTGGACGACGCCAGTGGCTCAATGATGGGTATTCCAGCTAAACCGAGCACTTTAAGCTGTGACGGTAAAGCAGATGGCAACTTCTCAATTATGTTGTAGTTCAAGGACAGCTTCTCCAAGCCAGGCATGATGGTACAGATTGTGTCCAAATTTGGGACTTTGCCCACATTGTCTGCGTGTAGCTCTACCAGATTCTTACACATCTGGACTACCACAGGAAGTGTGTACAGAGGATTGTGGGATATATTCAAGTAGACAAGTTTGTCCTTGACATGAGATAAGTCACCTGGCAGGGCAGCTAGTTTGTTGTAGCTAACATCGATAGATGTTAGATGATCACATTTTGCAAATGAGGGCAAGGTCATCAGCTGATTTCGCGCCAAGTTGAGGTCTGCAAGGTTGAAAAATCGGGAGAACACATCTTCAGGTAGGTCCTTTAAGTCATTGTTTCGTAGATCGAGTTTAAATATAAGATGATGATAGTTGTCAAAAGAGCTCAGGTCAATATGGGAAACTTCAGACAAAGGAGCCATGGCCAGCTCATGGGGTCTGCATTGTACATGTTCTGGGATGCCATTATTGCTCACGACGGCATTGAAGGAGTCCATCTCTCTAGCAGTCGTAAGCAGCGAGTTAACAGCAAGAGCTTCACTGGACTGCAAGGTCTGAAAATAATTCAAATAATATCGGAAATATTGTTAGAAAAACAAGTGATGAGACATATTATACAAAAATGCAGAACGCAGGAAGCAGACACAGCAGTTGAGAGTTAATGTGATGACGATGATGATGACGATGACGATGACAATGACGATGATGATGATGATGATGATGATGGTGGTGGTGGTGGTGGGGAGGAGGCGGAAGAGGAGGAGGAGGAGATTTTACATATGCTTCCCAACATGATATGTACCAGACATGCACAAGAGGTTTGAGCAGCAGGACACTTATTGTCTGTGCAACTCTTCATGGATATAAGATATGTTATATTTAGGGCAACGCTTTCTCAATAATGTACAGAATCCATACTCCTAGCAGTTAGCTCTGTTGAATATCTCAAGAGGTTTTATTGTGGTGACAGTCAAGTAAATGTGGCTAAAAACAATTATCTGTCTTACATAACGAGTATCAAATCTGAAGGTCTGAGGGAGACCCTAGTCGGTGAAGCAATTGCTCATTATGGCATAGGCATGGGTACAGGGTATGAAACATTTCTAGTGTTGCCTTTATGCAAATAACAATGCTGAAGAGGTATACTATAAATCAAGACACACTCATTCATACCATGTGATTATGTATGTAATGTTTTACAGACACCCACCAAACGTTCTCCTGTGAAAGTAGTTCTTCGCTGTAGTTTTTTGGACTGTTTAAAGATGTGCCTCCCGCTGATAAACCACAGCATCTTGAAATACATCCGCATCAGTCGACTGAAGGCAATCTCCATCTTCTCTTGGTCCTGGTCCATCTTTGCTGCTCCCGGACACAGTGCTGTTAGTTTCCCTGGCAGAGTGTGCTGTAACATTGTGTGAGTTGTCAGGAGATCTATATCTCTATGTTCAAAAGCAGGGTAGTTGTTAGGCGATCTGTATATATGTGTTGAAACAAAGGGTGAATTTTGCCAGATCTGTAGTTATTTGTTCAAATACAAGGTGAGTTGTCAGGAGATCTATATCTCTATGTTCAAAAGCAGGGTAGTTGTTAGGCGATCTGTATATGTGTGTTGAAACAAAGGGTGAATTTTGCCAGATCTGTAGTTATTTGTTCAAATACAAGGTGAGTTGTCAGGAGATCTATATCTCTATGTTCAAAAGCAGGGTAGTTGTTAGGCGATCTGTATATATGTGTTGAAACAAAGGGTGAATTTTGCCAGATCTGTAGTTATTTGTTCAAATACAAGGTGAGTTGTCAGGAGATCTATATCTCTATGTTCAAAAGCAGGGTAGTTGTTAGACGATCTGTATATATGTGTTGAAACAAAGGGTGAATTTTGCCAGATCTGTAGTTATTTGTTCAAATACAAGGTGAGTTGTCAGGAGATCTATATCTCTATGTTCAAAAGCAGGGTAGTTGTTAGGCGATCTGTATATATATGTGTTGAAACAAAGGGTGAATTTTGCCAGATCTGTAGTTATTTGTTCAAATACAAGGTGAGTTGTCAGGAGATCTATATCTCTATGTTCAAAAGCAGGGTAGTTGTTAGGCGATCTGTATATATATGTGTTGAAACAAAGGGTGAATTTTGCCAGATCTGTAGTTATTTGTTCAAATACAAGGTGAGTTGTCAGGAGATCTATGTGTTCAAACACAGGGTAAGTTGGTCAGATCTGTAGCTATGTGTTCAAACACAAGGTGAGGTTGTCAGATCTGTGTATCTAGGTGTCCAAACACAAGGTGAGTTTGTCAGGAGATCTGAATGTATTTGCTCAAACACAAGGTGAGTTTGTCAGGAGATCTGAATGTATTTGCTCAAACACAAGGTGAGTTTGTCAGGAGATCTGAATGTATTTGCTCAAACACAAGGTGAGTTTGTCAGGAGACGTGTGTGTATGTGGTGAGGAAAGTGAGTGAGTGAGTGTGTGAGTCCTACCTCCTGCAGCAGCAACGCCAGATACGTCAGTATCAGCACTGTCTCCATCTCTGTGTACCCAGCGAGACTGGTGAAGGGAATTCCAGGGTGATCCACCATGTGCACATCAAACTCTGGAACAAGAGGCTCTCAAGTTTCCTTCTGCCCTTTAATTAAATCAGTAATCTGAAATATTTAAACCCTGCCTAAAACACAGCAGCTTGTGATGCTAAAAACTAGCCACTGCTGGGGTAATAGCATTTTACAGCTAAAATTTACAGAATTGTCATTAAAACGCCCGCATGTTATCAGAAATGAGCGGTCCACTGTAACTTGACAATGCCCACAAAATGCTTGTTATGTGACATCCATACGTAGCTTAGCTCTAGACGTTCAATCACCTACGGCTCATTTGAACTTGTGTCATTAACTGATGACACATCTGACTCACATTCTTCACATGTACCGGTGCCATCATGCACTTTCTTGCTGGTACCAGCCTGAACAATTGTACCATTAACTACAACATACAACAATGAAAACCTGAACTGGAACTCTAACATTAGTGAGCACTGAAAAAAATGTTGGCTGGTAGTATCGGCAAAGGTCAAGGTCAAATGTTGTCACTGTCATCTGTGAAGATATCTGGTTTGTTTTGTGACATTTCCCTATTTGTATTAATTGTATCAGTGACCTCTGTTATTTGTTGTTAGGAGCAAATCCTTCAAAACCGATGCCGTTGTTTTTATTCTTAATTTATTAGAAACTCTATCCATTTTAGCAGCAACAATGGTAACACTATTTTTCAGTGCATTTTCATTGGCAGAAGCCCTCAGTATTTTCGACTGTCCTCCGTCATCAATGCCCTGAATAATAGTGTTACCTTTATGGTCTGTAACAATGTCAGAAGGTCATTCTGCTACATATTCAACAATGCTCACTGTAATTAGCCATTTTAAATCATGCATGAATTTCAAGGCAATAGATTCAGCAACAAAATGAGACATAGATGACAAAGAGCAAAGATGTGTTTGAGTCTTTGGAACACTCAGTATGTTGAACTCTGTCACTCCAAGTCTAAACTCATTCTTAGATCCTGAACCCCACTCATTTCCTACCCACAATGCCTCACAACTTACTGTCTGGGTGACACAGGAAGTGGATATTCTGTTCCGTGTGGTTGGCAATGACTGACATGGATGGATACCGAATAAAGTTGACGTCCAGTGACTTGGGCAGAACGCAGAACAGACGCTGGTTGCGAGTCAGAAACTCACTAAGATCTTCACGCAGATCTGGTGAAGGATCTTTCAGCATCTTCCTCACATCCTGCTCAAGGACTGCAAGTAAAAACCAAGTTATTTTGAAAACAGAACAACAAGGAATGTCCAGGTCTCTTTACACTTTCAAGAAAAATGGGATGAAATCTTCATGATATGACTACTGATTTTATGGCACTAAAACTAAGCATCTGATGGACTGTGAGCGAGTTATTTAGGTTTAACACCAATCTGAGACATATTCCTGCTATATGACAGCAGACTGGATATAACTGAGTCTGAACTAGACAATCTAGTGATCAACCGCATGAGCATCGATCTACGCAGTTGGGAAAATATGACACATGTCAACAAAATCAGCAAGTTTGAGCATCCGATCTCATTACACACCCCTTACGACAAGCAAGGGTTACTGAAGATTAGTTCTCACCTGGCATCTTCATGGGTGGCGTCTGAAGGAGATTTACACAACATACAGCTATGGAGGAGTTTCTATGGCCTAAAGTTTCATCACATCTTGAACCATCCATGTCAGTCTACTTCAAAGAGTTATGTGTTACTTGCAGCAACGTATTTATCTGGTTATTTATCATACAGTGATACAGTACACTTGGGAGAAGGAGGCTTAACTATCAGTGTACAGAAATGTGAACACCAAGAAACAGACAGTTTCCCTTTACTGATGTACCTGAGCCCCTGTTTTTCACACTCTGGCAGCGAAGATGCTTTGGTCCACTTGATGATGTGAGGGAGCTGGCCATGTTGAGACATCTCAACGTCTCATCTGGGGGAGTGCCTTCTTTCTGGATCTGGAGACATAAATATGAGACTCTAGAGGAAAGTATTATAACAACACCTCATCCTTTCATCTGGTGATGTAAATCCCAAGCATGTAACACATAGCAATATAAAACCATAAAACCAAAGAATGACAAGTCTCTCTGCCAAAACAGATTCCTCTGGACCAGAATGTAAACTAGACATGAAAATTCATCAGATCTAATGGCTCCTTCCAGGATCAGCATCTCTAAACCTTCCACATCAACGATACACTCATGAAAACTTACATATGGTAGTTTGACTGTTTGCTTACTTAAAACTGAACTCAGAAATATTCCAGCTATATGGTGGCTGTCCGTAAAAAATTGAGTCTGGAAGAAACAGTCCATTGATCAACATCATGACAATTGATCTATGCAACTGAGATACAATGGCATTTGTCAACCAAGTCAGCAAGTCTGACCATCCAATCCCAATCGTCGCCTCTTACGACAAGCATCTGTAGTCCATGATATTAACAAACAATGCAAGCCAAGTCTAGGTTTGAGCTAGTGAGGGTTCAAATACAAATGAGGACTCAGAAGTTTCATGACAGATGAGAATTCTTTTTCAACTTACATCAGAGAAGACATCCCAGGGTACCGGTTCTGCATCTTCTTCTTGAAGGTACTGCGCCCAGTCAAACTGACGGCCATAGTCTGCAATAGTCACATGGAGGACACACAGCCCATAATGTCTTCAAGTCACATTCTAGAAGTTGCTGTTTACAGTGCTGACCAAACTTTATGGATAACAACTTCGAAGCATCACATCCATGTAATAAGGAAGTTGTTGTCTATAAAGTTTATTCAATATCCAATGACAATATCCATGGCGTTATCCCATGTCAGAGCAGCGTATCAAACAGTTACACAGTCAAAATGAATTGAGGAGTCTTAAGTAATTGTTCCTGTGAAAACATGATCACAGCTAGGATACTGATTAGCCTTGAAGGTAAGTAGCAGTAGAGTTTTTTATGAAGTGACCTTGACCTTCAATGCCCTAGATGACTTGGGGAACAATGTTCCTCTGAAAACATGATCACACCTAGGATACTGATTAACCCAGAAACACTATATAAATATACACTTTCATGCCAGCAGATGTAAACATGACTAAGAAAGCAGAAAACAAATATAATCATGCTTTACAAAACTTGAATCCTCATCTTCACCTATAAACAAGATCATCAACAAATGAACTGCACTTCTTCAGTAGATGTATTCATGAATTGGGTGTTTTAATCAGTGAACTTAAGGTTTGATGTTTTCAGACAAGTGCTAAAAGAGTGCCCCCAAACATTTAAGGCTCAATTAGGACCTACTTTTAGGAGCCTGCAGTTTTGGGGTGTAGTTCTTGTTTGTGCGGCCAACAGCAGCCATGTAGCCAAGAGGATGAAGATGCTTGGCATCTGGCTCTGCCCAATAATCATATTTTGATGTCCAGCCATCAAAATGGATTAACCATTTGCCATCTTCTGCAATTTCCGCTGTACATCAACACAGAAAATATGTATGAGAGCATCAGAGAAACAAACACATGAAAGAAATACAATGGTATGAAACACTAAGAATTAAGATAGAAGTATGAGTATACCAGTATATCGCAATACACTTTTCAAACGATAAGTTTTGCAATATGTTTTCAGAGAAATGGTATATTGTGTAAAGGACGTGTGAAGTTCTTGTGATTATCTTTAAGGCTTAAATCAAATTCCATAGACTTTCATTCACAACAAATGTTTTCTTTCCTTATTCAATGACAAAACGTCATACTTAATACTGTAAATTGTACAAAAAGGTCAGCAGAACAACTGACAGTTCAACCTGATTTTGAGATTAATGCTATAAGAACCATAGCATATCCATTTAAGGAATTATAATGTAGAAAGTGGGATTGACAAGCAAATTAGTGACATTCACTGTCAGAACCTTAAAGGTCACATGCAACGTAAAACACACCTTTGCAGATTCTGGTACCTTTCGGTACGCACTTACTGAAACAAACCATAAAAAATCCCAATTCAACCTATAAAGTGGAAACAAACGCGGTGAAAAAAAAGCCCGCGAAATCGGAGTTCAAACGTTTAACTAAATTCCCCCCAGCGCTGGGGGGAAAACTGGTTTCAACAGCTGTGATGCGCTGCGTCCATAATGCATACTCAGTGAATAGGTTCGCGGAGCTTGAAAGAGTATGCATGACCAGTGTCTGAGGTCGTGAGCAGTAGTCTAATCTTGGTTGTGTACATAAACAAGTAAATAATCTACTCGTTACGTAAAACAACTTGTTGATTGTGGTAAGCAGTCTCTGTCTCAGAGAAAGCTCAGTGTCTGGTTTATTCACACCTATATGTCTGCCTGCCTGCCTGTCTGCTAAAGACAACATGCAATACACAGCTTTAATCATTGACCACATGCAATTTGAACTTAACACCTATCAGACTATACGACATAAAGAAAATAAGTTGATTTATGACTCGTGCACCCGAGTCCCGTGTCTGCCAGATTATGTAATTAGGCACGTGTGATACACATGACATGTTTTTATGTCTGTGGGTTGCAAACAAACTACATTCACTTTTTTCGGATGACTGGATCTGATGGAAACATGTGCAAACTCTTGTCAGTTTCAAGTCCTGCTTTGTACTTGGACGAATGACAGATTCCAGCCACGCAGTAGTTTACCATCTCTACTGACATGATTTTTTATTGGATCGTGCGCAAATTCAAAGAACATGTATTCTCTAAACCCAACATCTGTATAAACATTCTTCATGGATAACGACTTCTTTTCGTGTATATGATTTTGTTTGACAACAGTATATGAATCCATACTGAAACGATGCATCAAGTACACAAAAAGAAGTTGTTATCCATAAAGAATCTTACTTTCTTGTGACTGGCTATACTTCTAAAATGCCCATCAAACAGATCATCTTTCTGTACACACAATCATCCCTCAGCATATCAGCAAATGAAACAGCCAATCGGAAGCCGTCGTTACACTTGAGTGCATATCCATCCGCTATGACTGGGTTCGGTCTCCCGAGGGCTTCGTTTCGGGGGAAGTAAGCCCAAGTACAAATTATTGCACTTTTGAATCCCGATTGTACGCTTATAATTGTGTTTATTTGTTTTTTCAAAAGCAGCAATGTATATTATATATCATGAATAAGTGATAAATGTGTTTTAATTATGTTTGATTTTTTGGTTGCATGTGACCTTTAAGTTCCCAATATATTGCAATGTGTATCACAACAGAGGTACCTGAATCACAATATCGCAATACAGGTACCTGAATCACAATATCGCAATACGGGTACCTGAATCACAATATCGCAATACGGGTACCTGAATCACAATATCGCAATACGGGTACCTGAATCACAATATCGCAATACAATGTATTTGCCAATGCACAGTCCTACTAAGAATGGACATAACATATACTAATTAACATAAAAAGTAGACACTAGAAATGAACACAAAGTGTGATCAATTGAAATTAAGTAAAAAAGAAGAAACAGTGAAGATATTGCATGAACATAGGTAAGCATGAAACATGAAGATCAGGCACGGGAAATAAAAGAAGTGAAACACCAACAAAACAAAGAAGAAATTAACACAAGCAAATGTTTCTATGGAAACCTGACATTCAACAGAATAAAAACAAACTGAATCTAATGATCAAATCTGTATTTTCAACATGCAAGATAACTTACTGATAGTTGCCACACACACAAGAGAAGGGTTCAGTAAATCCAGTGCTTCCAGCTTCATGCCGACCTTCACCTCAAGGTTAGATTGCTGGAAAGTGAAAGATGGTGGTACATTATCATACTAAGACTTATTTGACATTGTCCTACAGCTGTTATTATGGTTTCTTTACTGAAGAAACTGGGGTAGACAAGTGGTTAAAGATTCCTGTCACACCCTAAACCTAAGTTTGAATTTCCACTCTTGTCTTAAGACAATACTCAGTCCTTAAATGCTGGAAAGCTTTTGGTACAGTTGCTTGTATTCTTGTAATCTGGTTATGGTGGAATACATGTTTTGGATGTGTGATTCCAAGAAAAGAGCAGTGGATGAAAAAAATATGCCTTCTCTTCTCTCTGGCCAGAAATAAGGCCAGTTCCCTATGCCCCTACTTCACAAGAATGTAAAATGGCTGGTAACTAGGGATACATTAAGTTCCAATAAACACCAACATTCTAAACACTACTCCAGTTACACCATGGCAGCTAAATGAATATTAAGGTCAGACATTCAAAGAAGTGTGACTTACCAATCAGACCTGAGGCCTTTTCAAAACCCAATACACAAAAGAATTCAGACAACAAAGTCTGACATGGCATATTTTAAGACAGTCACACTTGTTAAAACAGCAATTACTAAAGAGCAGCAAGTTGTTCCAAAAGAAGCTACAAAAACCTTTTCCACATCCATAAGAAATCCCTGCTATAAGCAGAGTCAGTCGACTGTACTGCTGTGACGATGTCAGGTGTATGTATTTGTTACGGCAGTATTACAACTGTACAACATTGTTTGTAGACAGAAGCTGGACTAGACAATCAAGTGAGTGACCATGCGATTCCATGACAAAGCATGTGTTAATGAATCACTATGAAATGGTGATAACACCAGGTGTTGGCTGAAAGATGAGCATATACAGCCTAACCGATGACACCCTTCATACACATATGCTAAAGCAGTCATTTGTTCTCCTGAAATAATTCAGGAACGTATAGTACATGTCAAAATAGGGAATTGCATCAGACATAATTTTTGTCACTGATGCATCCAATTTCAAAATTTCCTCCACAAGTCTACTGTAAAACGTTTTGATCGTAACAAGGTGTAACTTTGATCAAACAATTTCTGGGCTAACGTCATCAAAAAAATCAACACACAACTTACCATGAAACTGTACCCACTCAATGTGAAAGAACAGTTAGGATCTTCATGTTCCACACACAACTTCAACGGCATGGCCGGCAGCGATATCCGCTCAACCCTTCCTTGTCCAAACTTGTACTTGACAGTCATCTTATCCTCTTTATCTGCCACCAGGGTGAAGGTCACTGGAATTCCCACACTTCTGACCGTACTCATCAGTTTGAAGTTATTTCTCTTGCCGTTAACCATTACGACACCATCACCCCTTGCAAGGTCGAAGGTCAAGGCTTCTTCATCTTTTGGAGAGCTAAAGTGAGATACATACTGATAAAGTACCATGAGTGGAGAGTCTTTCAGATTTGGTCTTCAGCAACCAATCCTTATAGTAGATTCAAGTCATGGGATCAGGTGGTTAGGCTTGCTAACGCAGTTCACGCATGTTATCGTATCCCAATTGCGTAGATTGATGCTCATGATATTGATCACTGGGTTGTCTATTCCAGACTGGATTATTTACAAAACACATAGCCGGAGTATTACTGAGTGCAGCATAAAAAAACAACCAACCAACTAACTAAACAACCCACGATTTCCAAAGATTTCAATTTCCTCTACTGAGTGTAAATGCTAAATCAGGTTATGTACACATTGAGGTACAACAGAGACATTGGTGTCTTACTCAAACCAGTGAGGATCACTTCGGTAATTCAGGTTGAACTTACACAAACTTCAGTTTCACACTCGAGCTCACAGACGTCATTAAGGTGAAGGTCAGAGTAGGGTTATCAATCAAGGTCAGGGGTGTTCTCATTTGTGCTGTTCCATTGGCTTCCAGAACAACGACTGATCCCTCCATTTTACCCTTGACAAGCTTCATGTTGTTTTCTGTGAGGAAACTTGGACGAAGGCCATCTTGTGCACTCTAAAAGTGTCCAAAGTACAATGTCAATCAATATCAGTTATTCCAAGTCGTACACACATCAAAGATATGAAAAGGATGAGGTCAAACTGCACAAGAAGTACAGGTTCATCAGCAAATGAATACTTCTGAAATTAAATACACCAGCTGATGTTCTAAAACACAAAATACAACACAGACATAGATATATACTAAACAGCAAAAGAAACTCAAGTCAAGTTTCTAAATAGAAGACATAAACATGAACACTAACCTCTATGAGATTTAATTTTTTCAAAACTTGCATTTCTTTTGCTGTTCAGTATACTTATCAGAATACATAAGGGAACCGTATAAGACTGAGGCGAATATTTCACCCACAGACAAACACCGAAAGATACAATCAACCAATAATCCACACAATGCATCAGTCACATTCTCTCTCCCCAACAAAAAGGCTCAATCACATTCTCTCCTCAACACAAAGGCTCAGTCACATTCTCTCTCCCCAACACAAAGGCTCAATCACATTCTCTCCTCAACACAAAGGCTCAATCACATTCTCTCTCCCCAAAACCAAGGCTCAATCACATTCTCTCTACTCAAAACCAAGGCTCAATTACATTCTCTCCTCAACACAAATGCTCAGTCACATTCTCTCTCCCCAACAAAAAGGCTCAATCACATTCTCTCCTCAACACAAATGCTCAGTCACATTCTCTCTCCCCAACACAAAGGCTCAATCACATTCTCTCCTCAACACAAAGGCTCAATCACATTCTCTCTCCCCAAAACAAAGGCTCAATCACATTCTCTCTCCCCAAAACCAAGGCTCAATCACATTCTCTCCTCAACACAAATGCTCAGTCACATTCTCTCTCCCCAACACAAAGGCTCAATCACATTCTCTCCTTAACACAAAGGCTCAATGACTTTCTCTCTCCCCAACAAAAACGCTCAAACACATTCGCTCTCCCCAACAAAAAGGCTCAATCACATTCTCTCTACCCAACACAAAGGATCAATCACATTCTCTCTCCCCAACACAAAGGATCAATCACATTCTCTCCTCAACACAAAGGCTCAATCACATTCTCTTTCCTCAACACAAAGGCTCAATCACATTCTCTCTCCCCAAAACCAAGGCTCGATCACATTCTCTCTACCCAACAGCAATCCCTCATCCCCTCACTCACTAAACAGCCATCACATCATCCCCTCACTCACTAAACAGCCATCCCATCATCCCCTCACTCACTAAACAGCCATCCCATCATCCCCTCACTCACTAAACAGCCATCCTGTCAGGCCCTCGCTGACTAAACAGCCATCACATCATCCCCTCACTCACTAAACAGCCATCCCATCATCCCCTCACTCACTAAACAAACATCCCCTCATCCCCTCACTCAAGTCACCACACTCAGCCCCTCACCTTAGCCAGTGCTGCTGCAGTACTTGTCAGTCCACAGTGCTCACACAGCACCCTCCCTCCCATAGCTGTTTCAGGGGCAGGGAACTTGTGGCCGTACAACATTGTGCTGGACTTGCCTGAAACAATCACACTGTAATCAGTCTTTTCTCTTCTGTTTGTAGTTTCAAGCCACAGTTATCAATATTCTATCTGTAAGGCAGTGGTCTGAACATAACTGAGTATGGACCAGACTATCCAGTAATCAATAACGAGCATCGATCTACACAATTCGGAACCAAAGACACATGTCTGTCAGCAAGTCTGACCACCCGATCCCATTTGTCACCTCTTATGACAAGCATGAGTTACTGAAGATCAGTTCAGACCTGGACCTCACAGGTCCATAAAGTAATAAAATAATCATACTGTTGAGCAGGATAATTCAAACATTTATCTAGGACTGATATTAAAGGCATCACACAAATTCAAAAGTAATAAATCAAACTTGAATTCATTAGCTGTAGCGGTCATTAACCAAAACTAGAGCTGTTTTTAACCACAAATGTCTTATTGTTTATCTAAAACAGGCCAGAGAATACCTACTAGGGTTTTCTTTATCTGAAGAAACATCAGCCTACAAAACAAAATAAGTAATAATTAGATTCAGAATCAGCTTTCAGGACATAAAATCTTGTATCACACATGTAGGCACATGAATAGACCTATTGATGTTATTAGGCTCGGCGTGCTTTATTGGTGGTCACTAGATGATACTGGTGGAAGGTGAACCACAGAACCTCTACAGATGGACACTCACCTGGTGGGGGAAGATTGTTCTGTGGCAGGACATAGCTGGTCACTAGATGATACTGGTGGAATGTGAATCACAGAACCTTTACAGATGGACACTCACCTGGTAGGAGAGATCATTCTTGGACAATATGTAGCTGGTCACTAGATGATACTGGGGGAAGGTGAACCACAGAACCTCTACAGATGGACACTCACCTGGTGGGGGAAGATTGTTCTGTGGCAGGACATAGCTGGTCACTAGATGATACTGGTGGAAGGTGAATCACAGAACCTTTACAGATGGACACTCACCTGGTAGGAGAGATCATTCTTGGACAATATGTAGCTGGTCACTAGATGATACTGGGGGAAGGTGAACCACAGAACCTCTACAGATGGACACTCACCTGGTAGGAGAGATCATTCTTGGACAATATGTAGCTGGTCACTAGATGATACTGGTGGAAGGTGAACCACAGAACCTCTACAGATGGACACTCACCTGGTAGGAGAGATCATTCTGGGACAATATGTAGCTGGTCACTAGATGATACTGGGGGAACGTGAACCACAGAACCTGTACAGATGGACACTCACCTGGTAGGAGAGATCATTCTGGGACAATATGTAGCTGGTCACTAGATGATACTGGTGGAAGGTGAACCACAGAACCTCTACAGATGGACACTCACCTGGTAGGAGAGATCATTCTTGGACAATATGTAGCTGGTCACTAGATGATACTGGGGGAACGTGAACCACAGAACCTGTACAGATGGACACTCACCTGGTAGGAGAGATCATTCTGGGACAATATGTAGCTGGTCACTAGATGATACTGGTGGAAGGTGAACCACAGAACCTGTAGAGATGCTGATTCGTTGTTTCCCTTTACACATGCCACGCGCAGCTGCATGGTGTTTCCATCTAATAAACAGATACAGAACAGATAACCTGCATCAATTTATTACCTGTATTGATAACCGTTCAGGAACTATATTAAAGGGTAGACAAAATTGATAAAGAATTTCTTAGAATCTTCATGGTTTGTCAGTTTGTTGTTTTATGGTACACTCAGCAATATTCCAGCCATACGGCAGCAGTCTGTAAATAAGCAAGTCTGGTCCAGACAATCCAGTGATCAACATCATGAGCATCAATCTACACTATTGGAATACGATGATGTCTCAACCAAATAAGCATGCCTGACCACTCGATCCTGTTAGTTGCCTTTCACGGTACAATCTTAGTGTTTAGGTGCAGATATTTTGTTTAATATGTGATCAGTTCTGAGGTTTCCAAACAGCAATACAACAAAGACTACTAGAAAAGGATAGTCTGCTATTGCCTTCCTCATGTAAGTGCTGACTGATTGATCGCTTGTCTAACATCACAGCATTATTCTAGCTATGTGAAACCTGTCTTTAAGTCTAGATGGAGGTGACGGTTTTTAAAGCATTAGCTCATCATACTAAGGACACAGGTTCGATTTCCACCATGGGTACAATGTGTTAACCCCATTTCTGCTGTTGCCTGCAATGATACTGCTAGAATATTGCTAAAAGTGGAATAAAACTCACTCACTCACTCACCATCAAGTCTGCACTAGAAATCCACTGACTGACATAATTAGGCCAGACCAATGTTATTTCTTGTTTTACGGATGAGTCTGCCATATTTTCCAAGAATAAGAAAACTCACAACAAAATACTTTTCAGGTTGTTACCCATATTCACTTCATAAATTGCCAAAAGAATTTAGGAGGAATATTTCTCTGATTGGATTTTTTTTTTTTTTTTTTTCTTTTTGTCCTAGCTGATTTGGGGATTTCAGTGGACAAAAATCCATAAAACAAGAAATAAATGGCCTTAGCATCAATAAACACAAAGTACTTCAGTTCACCAGCAAGCATGGCCAACTGACAGGAAAGCAAGTATTTCAGCAGCAGACAGCCATATATAAACTGATGTGAATAAATAGTTTGGTCTTGACCACTGAATCTGATGGCCAATAGCAAGTCAGTGAATTCAATTCATTATTCAATGGTCACCAGAACCGAATATTAGTGAATATTTATGTTTTTGTTTAGGGAGTGTGTTTTACTTGAATCCTTACATCCTGAGATACGCAAGAATGGACCATGTACTGGCCTCAGTAGTATAGGGAATGACAGTTCTGGACCACTTTCAAGAAAAGTCTCTACAAAGCCTTATTTACTAAATAAGGCTTTGGTTGGGACCTTAGCTCTTGCTACTATTACCCCTACTACAAAAAGGTTGGGTGCCTATGTCACGTTTATATCGATGAAACAGTTTAACGTGAACCGCCTACGATCTCTTTGGTGTTCATAATAAAGGCTTGCTGGGCTTTTTGTATCCCCTGTGCTATGTACTTTTTTTTCTCGTCCTCGCTGATAGCAGACTTACGAGACTTGGATCGAATATCTTGTTTCATTCCGTTATATTTTTTGAGTTCAGAGAGGATTGAACGAAACTCCTCTTCTGAGATCTTACTATCAGAGAGTGCCGTGGAAATACGCTCACTCACTGTGTTCAGCTTTGCTTCGGCCAGAACCCTGATCTCGTCGTGTTTCAGTGCCTTACGATGCAGTCTGCGTGATACCAACTTAAGCGCCAACCCTAACACCCCCGCTATCCCAGCTGTTATTTCAAAACCTAGCACTATAGGTGCAGCCACGATGGTGGTTAACAACCCAACACCTGCAGCCCCTAGTCCCATGCTGGTTGCCATAAGGGTAGTGTCAGCCCCGTCCACGATATTGAAAGCTCTATTGTACTTCTTACATAGTGCTTTCCGCGTGTCACGGTCTTGTTCTAGTTGACGTTTTACATCACATAACTGCCTCAAGCGGAACCCATCTACGGTTTCCAGCGTCTTCGCTACTTCCTCTACGACTGGGTACAGGCCCATCCTATAATATATATTTTGAAAGAGATTTTAATTGGGTTTCAGTTAATATTCTATTAATGAATTTGAAGTCTACAAGTTCTAGACTATTAGTCAGGGTAATAGGTGAGAGGCTAATAGACTTTCCTGTTGTAACAAAAACCCCCCTGAGGCTTATTAAGCGGTTTATAGGACCCGTGGTATCCTGTTGTATAACAATATCACAATATTCGTATATGTGTTGTTGGTCATACCAGTGTATTGACACCCCAGGTAAAATTTGGTGTACTTTTGAGATGTTTTCATTTTCTACAGGCGAAAAGAAGACTTCTATGATGAGTGTGAAAGGGGGGGATATATCAAGATTTTTTATATAAGGACTATTGCTAAATGTTAATTTATTTTCCCCTATAGACCTTAACCTACTTTTTTCGGTATCAGTAGATATCATGGGTATTAATTCCCTCTCCGGAATGAAATCCCCGGCCCAGATACCGTTGTTCCTAATCTTAGTGATATACCACGTATCTACGTCTATTGTGATATAAGGTGAGGTGAGTGGTAAGTTGATCAACCATTTAGGCTCTTTAAAATCTGATAACGACACCCGTCTGTACACGTTGTCTTTGAATTGCAGGATATATAAGGCGTCTTCCTCACCAGGCTGATCGAATCCCTCCGTATCTCCTAGGTCGTTAAGCGTAGTGTTGGGTCGATGACTGGTCATTATTATACTATTACGATATAATTTCCAACTGGTTTTTTGATAATAGTTCAGGGGTGAACTTCATACCCATGAAGTGTATGTTGGCAGGCAGGAAGATATTGGTTAGTGATATCTTGTTTTCCACGATCACGTTGACCCCCTGCAGACTGGTGTTGGAGCCGACACCCACCCGCACGTAAACGTTGCAAACTTGATACTGGTGTCGTTTCCCCCACCCGAGTTTGATCCCCTTCACGATCTCGACATCATTCCCCGATGGTTCCCCTAGGTAGACTTTGATGATCAGTGTTGAGTTTGCCGGTAGATCCTCTAGTATAGTGACCACACCTTCGAATTCAGACACCAACTGCAATTTCACGTTTTGTATGGTTAGTTTACTCGATAGCATGTGGGCTGCCATAGTGTCGAGTGGGCTGACGACTATGCTACGTCTCTGAGTTGGGACGTAAGCCACGAGCAGGGTTCCATTGTTCACGACTTTGTTTAGGTGGTTGTCTTTGTTATCCGTGAACACGTAGGGAGAGACGAGTCTAATATTGAGAAACCAGTCGTCGTTATCGGGTAACAACACCCACTTGTCATCTTCGGTGAAGACGAGCATATATGGTTTGTTTTGGACGACGGTAGTGCTCTCAACATCGTCTAAGTCGAATAGTTTACCCCCGAACGATGGGTATATTATCCAGTTATTATCACCGGTGTTGACAAGGGCGTACTTAGTGTTGACTTTTGCTCTTGTGGTATCTATTATATCACTTAGGGCTCCACCGGAGGGGACTTCAACGCGTTTGTAAATGTTGTTTTTCAGTTGAAAGGCGTACGATGTACCATCTACTCCGGGAGCGTCGAAACCGCGCGTGTCTCCGAGGTCGGAGATCCCGATATTGACGCATTTTTTAACTCCGGGCCCTTGTGCGCTGGTCATTTTACATGAAGCGTTAAGCTGAGGTATCCTATATTTACAGGATTATGATTTATATCTAACACCGATATTGTCAGCTCAGGTATGTTGCCCTGGATTAATCTCTTATACTGCCGTGGTGAAAACGACTCAGTTCTACCGTCGTTGTATTTCTCAGTTTTCACCGGCACTGCTCTCAGTATAGTGGAAGGGTGACCTCCTTGAATGTTGTACGTTGTGCTCACCTGACCGAGATGAATGTACAGCTCTCGGTACGGTACTAGGTCGGGTAACTTCGTGCCTGTGACGGTTGTTGGTTTTATCTCGTCAGGAGACATACCGAGTATCCTCGCTAATGGTCGGCCGAGCCTCAAGGGGTTTCTTCCGTTGTTGATTAACACCACTGTACCGTTTGAGTCGTTCATCTTGAGTTCGGCTCCCAGGGGTTTGAAGACCTCGTCGTTTAGAGAGCACACGCTGTAGTAGCCGTCAGTTATCTGGCTGCGAGTTCCACTAACGAACAGCTTATTGTTGCTGATATTGATGTTAGTCCATTGCGGTAGGTAGGTGATATCGCAGAGTGCGACTTCGAGTTGACCTGACGTGTTATCGATCGCGTGCGTCAGCTGAACGGCCTCACCGCTCGTTATTCCTGGAAGTGTTATGTACATATTATAATATATAATTTATATATTATAATATGGACTTAGCACACTTGAAAATCGTGGTGAATGCAGATGGCACGGGGTTTAAAACAACCTTTATTAATATCTTTGAAAACTATGTCGTGTCCGTTAATAACGCGTAGGCGGTGGTAAACTTGAATCAAAACCCAATGCAGTTTTGGCAGAACCAACTCAACTTTGCTGTGTGGTGTGCGACGACAGGGTCGGGTGTGACACTAGACTACGGTATAGACGAACTGAGTAAGGCGGTCATTTTGTTTCATATTTATTATCAAACGAGACGAATATTGAAGGAAATAAGTGCTCCTCTTCCCCAAGATATAGGGTGGAGTATGACGAATAACGGCTATGATAGACGCGCTTATGAACGTATTTGTGGGGAGTTTGAGATTCCAACGAATAAAGACTTTCGCCTTCCTGGTGTGAACCATGGTCTCGGTATAGTTCTCGTGTACTTCTACAGGTCCGGGACATATCAGGCCGGTTCTAAAGATGGTTCATACAACCCACACCGTCATACATTTACAGGCCCCACAACGAATGAACAGATCCATGTCAGCTGTATAAAGCAAACCAATCCTGATGCAGCCACAGCCTGGACTAAAATGATCTCAAAAACATCGAAAGAATTCACTCGTGCTGGTACAATACGCTTGAACGACTCGATTCGAACGTACGTGTGGGCGCTGTTGGGTGCGCAGTCTATGACGCGTTCCAACATCCTCGGTAAGGGAACTGCTTACGACGCTCAGAAACAGTTTGTTTCCAACGTTGAGGATGCTATCAATTCTCCAGTTGATCTCCCGCGGGCCATCGAACGCTACCAAAACGTGTTAGAATACGCCAGATCGAAAGTCAATTACGTGTTCGGCGTGGGGTTGTACATGGCTCCGAGTGATATGCAACTGAGAGTAAAAAAAGTGGTGGGTTATAACAACAAAATAGTCATAGCCACGAAGGATCAAAAGTTGGGTATCAACCCCGATATTAACACCGCCCATATCCCACACATCCCACCACGTGAAACGGGTATAGTGGCGCCACCCCCGGAGTCTAAAGTTCATGTGGGGGTACCCCCCACACACCCCCATATGCAGGCTCAGCAGCATATTTATAGTAAAACGGCCCTGGTGGTTGGTGGGGTAGCTTTGGGACTTATTTGGTTAAAGATTTTTTAGCCGCTACGTACACCAGACCCGCCACGGCGACGATGGCTGCCCACAGGTTTTGACTGAGCCACATGGCAGTTTTAGACAGAGCGCTCAACAACCACGAGACGATGCTACCCAGGATGCCGGGAAGGGCTTCGGCGGCTTTACCAGCTAGTTTAGCTAGGCCTTCCCCGAGTTTTTTTATCCAGTCTTTAACACCTCCACCGCCTGTGGGAGTGGGAGTTCCCCCGCCGGCAGGTGTGGGGGTTCCCCCTGTCAGTGACACCACCAGGGTTGATATGATGAAACCCAATGCAGTCAGAATGCTGGCGATGGTGATCCCTTGCTCCCGGAACAATATCCGAATCCTGTCTGCTAACGTGGTGTCTCGGTAGAGGACTTGATTGATGGTTTCCCGCACACGGTTGGCCTGGGATCGAAGCTTTTCTTTGTAGCCGGACGCTGTCTCCAACCAGACCTGCCTTTCATCTTCCAAATTACGTATTCGTTCCTCGATGGTGGCTTTCAGAGACTCGTCCTCAGTTTCACCGAGTTTGGTCTTTTCACGGGCGATGTGGTCGTCTATCTCACTCACTTTGGCCGTGCTTTTCCAGAGCTGACCACGAATGGTTTGCATCAACAGGTCCAACCCCTTCAGTTCCCGAAAGGTAGTTTCGAGGCCCGGGAAGGGCTTGTTCTCGTAGTCGGCCAACACCTTTTCAATATCATAAGTCATGTTTTGAACCGATGTGGCGTCCCTGATGACTTCCAGATCTTGACGGGCCTTCGGGGGAATCTTCTTAGGTCGCGCGCCACCGTAATCTCTGAAACCTAGTTCATTTTGGACAAAGCCAATATTATGGTCTTTTCTCAGTGTTGATAAAGCAAGCGGTTCTCCCGTGATTTTATTCATGAGATCGATCTCCTGGTTATTATATAAAAAACGCATCTTGCCCTGGTCATCAACGGTAAACTTGGTATAGTCTCGCCACAACGGTTTGATTTTGTCTCTTTCTGCAACTGCTTTGTAATAATCGTCAACGGCGCCCTTCACGAGTGTGGTCCTTGGTGAGAATGAGGTCTCCTGCTCGACAGCCGGCTGTAGGCTGAATGAGGTCTCCTGATCGGCCCCTGTATCATCCATAGTATCATCCCACATCTCCCTCATAGGTATGTCTTCATCCATTATTTAGTATTAAAAATATATTTCGTTTATATATAATAATGTACGGCAGAAAATTAGATCCTTTCAGAAGATTGAGAGAGCCATTAGGAGCCAGAGCCGTGCGCCAGTCGGTGACCATCACCAACAATCCAAGCAAGATAGACCAGAATCAAACTCTGCTGGTTAGATTTCCAAACCTTGGTGAGAATGACCTCATTGTACCAGGCACTGTTCGACTGGCGTTCAATATCACGTTGACCTCCGACAACGACAAACGCGAGCTAGTGCGTAACATGGGGCGAGCCATCATCAAGAAAACGACCGTCAAGATCAGCGGTAACGAGGTGCTGAGCATCGACGACAGCGACGTGTTTCACTGCTACAGGGATCTCTGGAAAAGCGAGAGAGAACGAGTCAATGATGTGTACCAGGGTATCAGCAAATCAACCCCGGGCACGCATAGGGTATGTCTTCACGCAAGACCAGCAAGACAAACTATCGGACGGTGAAAAGGCCATCGCTCGAGCATACGGGAATCGATTCTGCGTGCCGCTCGACTTCGAGTTGCTCACGGGACACGCACCGTTTTACCAGGCCGCGCTGGGTGATAGGCTCGAATACGAGCTCACGTTTAACGACTATAGCAAAGTAGTGCGTACGCCGAACGGTGATGAGGCCAGTTATGCTATAGACAACATCTCTCTGGAGTTCGACATGGTCACTAGCCCGGAGCTAGCCAGGCAGGTTCGAAGTCAGTACTCTGGGAAGATGGCTATACTGTACGATCGCGTACTGAGGCATAGATCAGTCGTGCGAGATAAGAGCGACACTGTGTGGAATATCAACCTGAACGTGCCGGCGCGATCGATGAAAGGTATCCTGGTCGTCCCCGTGGAGTATTACGATCCATTCCGGAGGGACAGCGAGAAGTTTTTCAACCCCGAGATTGAAAAGGTGGAAGTGACCATCGAGGGCGTGCCCAACCAGCTGTTCAGTCATGGTATGAGACCACACCAGCAGTGGGATGAGATAAAAAAGCTACCAGTGGGGGATTACATAACAAAGGACCTGGACCTCGGCTCCGTGCAGATCGGTGAATACCTGACCACCAAGTACGCCCTATGGTTGGACATGCGATCCACGGATGATGATAAACTGCACGGTAGCGGGCGTCGTATAGATAACGGCAGCGAAGGGATAACCATCCAGATTACTAAGAAGGCTCAAACCGCTGGTAAATTGAAATTATATCTGTACGTTATTATGGACGCGCAACTTAATATAGACAATGGGAGATTCGTGCAAGCCATCTATTGACCTCCCCACTGACCCACACTGCGCCATAGTGTGCGGGCAGACTGGCTGTGGGAAGACCGTTTTCGTGTTGGATATGTTGGAGAGTTACTACAAGGATGTGTTCGATAACATCGTTATCATGTGCCCTACTCTGAGCATGAATAAAACGTACGCGCGACCTTGGGTGATGACGGACCCGGACGTACACAAAATCGACCCTGGAACACGTCTGCAGGACTGGTTGAAAGCTCTTCACGAGAAATTTAAAGGGGAACCGACGCTGTTCATACTGGACGACTGCAGCGCTAATCGCGAGATAACAAAAAAGAGAGACATGCTATCGTACCTGGCCTTCTCCGGCCGGCATGCAAATCACAGCGTCTGGGTGCTAACGCAGAAGTTCAACTCTGTGTTGAAAGACCTCAGGGAGCAGACGCGATGGGTGGCCTTATTTCACTGCAAGGACAGGGATTCGTTCGAGGAGTGTTTGAGAGAGAACGATGTGATGAGTAAATTAGAACGGGAACGGGTGAAGAAACAGCTCGCTGAAACTAAACACGCTAAGCTCGTGCTCAAGACCGACCAACCAGTAGCATATATAGTATGCTAAAGCTAAGCAAAGCTAAGCAAAGCTAAGCAAAGCTAAGCTAAAGCTAAGCTAAAGCTAAGCAAAGCTAAGCATATAGCTATGATATTCGAAGTGTTTGTCGTGTGCAACTTAACCTTCATTTCTCTGTGTTTTGTCTGCATCGGGTATTATATAGTTAAAACTAAATATTACTTGTTATATTATAAGATGGAGTGTGAGGAATTGCTCGAACAGTTGGGGGTCTCCCCCACGCCGCCGGCAGGCCCCACTGTGGGGTGTACCCCCACTGATGATAAGCGAGAGAAACTGGTGGCGTTGGCTGTTGGTGGCAAAGCCAAACATTACTTTGGAGACTACACTCCGGATAAAATTCACAAAATGTCAGCCGAAGAAATCGATAAGCTGTACGCTAGATACGAGTCCCGGCTCGGAGCAGAAATGACAAAGACAATAGGATCGGCTATGACCCAGATATACACCGGTATTGTGTCACACTTCCTTCCCATTCCACCAGAGCGCCGACTTTACCTGTGGGAGGACCTAGATAAAGACCCTTTTATCGAACACGCCGTGAGCTCTATCAGCTGCGAGCTGTACCACAAATATGGTATGTTGTTGGCTCCAGTGACGGCGGCGATTATCACGGCAAAACATTGTCAATTTGAGAGAAAGAATAATAATAATAGTATAGATGGATGCTGCACAGGAGACCCCTCCCGAGGTGAGGGAAACCCCAGTGGTGGTACCCCCAACAGTGGAGGAGACCCCTTCACAGGAACCAGTGAGGGAAGTGACCCCAGTGGGGGTACCCCCAACAGTAACCAGGCAGAAGAATCCTAAGAGAGTAGCTGCCGGTAAAAAACGGTGGTGTAACCAACATAAAGTGGCCAACCCAACCCGACTGTTGTTAGCTGTAGGCGTAACTGCTGCCTTGGCTATCTCGTGGTTATACGTGGGGGTACCCTCCCACAGTGAGCCACCACCCAACAGTGAGCCCCCCACGGTAGACCCGCATATCATGTTATAATTTTAATATTTTATATCATATACATAATGTCTGAGGGGAAAACGTTCGTCAACGACGCATACCACGCCACAGTGGTCGCCAGTCTAGCCGTAGGGTACGCTCGGTTGACTAAAATGGTGCTTAAACAACCAACTATCAAGCTAGATTTCAACCTGCAGGATATGGGTATGCTCATAATGAACCTTGGTATGGCGATGGCCACAAAAGACATCCTAGTAAAACAAGGAATAATACCTGATAATATAATGAAATAAATATAGGATGGCCACGATAGCTATGATGGTCGGTGGGGCGTTAGTGAATGCCCTGGCATTTTCCGGGAGTAATTTCCTCTTCTCGAAACTACGAGATGATCACGCGGCTGAAATACAGGAAGAAAGGAAGCGGCACGATCTCGCTACTGAGAAATTACAAAGAGCACAGGCCGAGTACGTTAAAAAACGCCTCCAGAGGATCGATTTTATTAACGAACAACTCACGCGTGAAAACCATGCCGTTCAAACATTCAACGATGTTGATGAAGCAATGAAAGAATACTACCTACTAACTGGTAAACAATTGGAACCGCTCAATAAACCCACACTCGCTCAGTACTACACACCATCCAAGGGACAAATGAATCGTGAACTGGTCTTCATAGTGTTGGGTATAGCAGCTACTGCGTTGGTTGCGAAGCAATTAAATTAAAATACCTATATAAGTAAACATGAGACCCGCTCCATACCGATGCGAATACATACTTATGGGGAAGACCGAGGCCTGTGGTAGGAAATGCAGGAATCAGGGGTTCTGTTGTTTCCATATGGGAAGTCCTAACTACACGTGTTCTGTGTGTGGTATCGGGGTTAAAGGGCACTACTGTCTATGTAAAGCTCACGGAGCGAATGTAGTCAGACATCAACTCATCTATGAGAATAAAAAAGGCTACATAAAAGAACGTAGGCGACTGCTCAAGATAGACTCCAATTACAGTGCGTGAAACAGCCACTTAAGGGTTACCTCCCTTTACTGTGAACCAATTAGACATTGGTTCTCTTAGGTGTAAACACTATGGCTACTGTACGCGAGCTGAAGCGGGTCGCAAAACAGAGAGGTGTGATCGGGTATTCTCGAATGCGGAAGTCAGCATTGTTGAGATTACTAGGTTTAGAAGCCCCTCCTACGGTAACACAATTAAAAGCTCAAGCAAAACAGCTTGGATACACGGGTTATTCAAACCTGGGGAGAGCCGGGTTAACCGCATTGTTATCACATGCCCCCGTAGCAAAACCTCCCACTGTAAAACAACTGAAAGCCGAGGCACACGATTTGGGTTTAGGCGGGTATTCCCGTATGAGAAAACCACAGCTTGTAGAATTATTACGACAGAATAGAGCTATTGACCTACAGTTCGTGCGCACTGAGCGCGCTGTAGGCAACTATTTGAGAGGTTGGCGCATGCACGTTGATAGAAACATAGACATTACAGATATCAAGCCTCTGATAGCTGATAAGGTCAACCAGGAACTAAATAACCTAGGAAGTATCAAGTTTCAGATCACAGTGAAAATGTCGCTCGATAAGCAGGTTGGGAGTACCACTGAATATGTTCAGCCTTACTTCCGAGGTCAACAAGAGGTCGTCACACATACAGAGACCATTGGCACATCAATCGATACCAGTTTTCAGCAGATACGAGAATACCTAGAACGCTACACACACTTGGGGTCCGGGTGGGCTGTAGATAAAATCGATAATGTCTATCTAGACATAGCTAACTACGTGCCGTTCAGAGGCGGGTCATACCTAGCCTTGCCTCCCTACTATAAGAACAAACATGCCATAGTAAACGTTAAGAATAGAGGAAACGATTGCCTGAGGTTAGCTATCAGGTCAGCCTTATTTCCAGCTGACACTCATTCAGATAGGCTTTCTAGCTATCCCCAAGACGATGGGCTCAACTGGGATGGTATAGATGAACCCACCCCCATATCCCAGATCACTAAAGTAGAAAAACAGAATAATCTGGCTATAAATGTCTTTGGGCACGAAGGTAACAAAACAATAGTACACAGGGTCAGCCCGGTGAAGGATCGCCAAGTTATCAATATATTCATGATCCAACGAGGTGAAAAGTATCACTACACGTGGATAAAACATCTCAGCCGGTTGTTGCACGACCAGTCGAAACACGATGGGGAAAAACACTTTTGTGTACGATGCCTACCCGGAGGAAGCCAAAGCGTGGCTTGAAAAACAAGCCCTGTGGCAGATCTATTTGCCGGCACCACGCTACGTGCCTAGAAGGAGGTTCGGTATTAACATACCTAATAGCGTTCACCAGGCAGACCTACTGTTCCTACCCCACGACAAGAGGTACAAGTATGCCTTAACCGTAGTGGACGTAGCCAGTCGTTACAAGGAAGCCGAACCCTTGACCATGAAAGATTCGGCCCAGGTAGCCAGAGGATTCGAACGCATATACAAACGCAGCCCGCTGACGTGGCCGACACAGCTGCAAGTTGACCCCGGACGGGAGTTCATGGGTGCCGTGTCACAACTGCTAGCCAAACACGATACAAAGGTCAGGCGTGGCACGGCCGGAGCCCATCGCAGCCAAGCCATAGTTGAGAGATTTAATAGGACTTTGGCTGAGCGCTTGTTCGGCCATCAGTATGCTAGGGAGATGGCCACCCCTGGAAAACGATCGACTGAATGGGTCACGAGGTTACCCAAGGTGGTGTCGGCAATCAACCATGAAGTCACCCGTCTCACCGGTAAGAAACCGGCAGACGCTATCAAACTAAAATCAATAGTTGCAGAGTCGGCCGCTCCATTGCGTGGGAAGGAGAAACAGATACCAGATAGGGCCCTAGTGAGGTATCTATACCAGCCGGGGGAACACGAGGGTGATAGCCGTAAGCGGGCCACCGATCCTATATGGTCAGTCAAAACTTACAACATAGATAAAGTGGATATGAAAGCCGACGAACCTAACTTGTACTACTTGAGGGATGGGCCGGGTAGGGGGTTTGTAAGAGAAGAATTATTGATCGTACCGTACGGCACAGTGTTACCTCCTACCAACACACGGTAAACGTGACATAGGCACGCCAACTTTTTTGTAGTAGGGGTAATAGTAGCAAGAGCTAAGGCCCCAACCAAAGCCTTATTTAGTAAATAAGGCTTTGTAGAGACTTTTCTTGAAAGTGGTCCAGAACTGTCATTCCCTATACTACTGCCTCACAGTAGCACATGTCATGTTAGTTTGTCAAGATCACACATGGCGCTGTTGACCATAACTATTACCAACCAAATTTCAGTGTCATGGTATCAATGGTTATTGTTGTGACAACTTAGCAGTGACAACATGAGCACTCCATAGTGTGCATCAATCATTTAACCATAATATTGTATTCATGAATAATTATTTGTAGTTGTTACCTAATATTTGTGAAACATATTTTCAAAACTGACCTTTCTTGACTGTGACTTCCGTGACCCCATCATGCAAGACTACTCCATGACTCCACAGCATCACCGGTGTGTGGAGCTTCAGTACCGACGCCAGCACGAGGTGGAACAAGGCTGTTGAGAACTGGTGGGGGAAGGTGTACTGGCATGACACTTTCAGACTGTGAGCTTCATGGCGCTTGTCATGGAAATGTGTCTGAGAAAACATGGTTCCAGAAACTTCACACATCTATCTGGTAACATTGACTTAAGTTGTGAGCAGGATACTGAGTCTGGTTTAACATTGCTATAACAACATTTGAAAAGTATCATGGACAGGTACACTGATGACAGAGTAAGTGAGTGAGTGGGTTTGGTTTCATGCAGCTTTTTGCAATATTCCAGCAATATCATGGCAGGGGACACCATAAATGGGCTCCATACATTGTCCCCCATGTTGGGAATCAAACCAGATTTTTTGGCGTGATGAGTAAACGCTTTAGCCAGTAGGCTATCCCATCACCTTCCCCCATCCCCTGATGAGAAAGGAAAGCTAGAGAGTGAGTATACTGGGTTAAATGCTGCATTCAACACTATTTCACCTGTATCACAGCTTTATTTTATATGGGAGTAGAACTCAAGTAAGTCAAGTGAAGTAAATATCAGACCACACTGGTAAGTGCTGATGAATTTGTATCAGGACTCGTCCATTTGGCAAAATGTTCCACAGAAACTTGCCTGTATATTAAAAATATCACTTAATTAATAATAAATATATTGTAACAAAATATAAAAAGAAAAACTCACATTTTGTAAGAAATGTGGGAAAAGTTAACGAAACTAGCTTGTTTTGACAGCAGATTTCTCTTCTGTGTGTATTTTTCAGGAAAACAGTTTCATTATATTCTGAAATCTTTTACACACTAAAGCTACAAAGTTTTATGTAAGCAAAGGTACATTTGATTTTGCGGTGAAACGTTTACTTTCATCAACTTCCCATACGGGTATCTTCTGTACAAGTGACTGGCAAACAAGCTGCTAAAGGGAGGTAACCAATGTAACATGTCTCCAGTTGTCTCTTACAACAACCATTAGGAATTTGATATCAATATACCCCATCTGCGGAACTATTACAGAAGGAAATACTGACATGGAGCCAGGTATGAGGTAAAAAAAAATCCTGCAAACTATCACCCCTTACCAGTGGTACTGGAGGCTTAAGGTCAAGGTTACCAAGACAGATAAGACCTTGAGGCATGAAGACAATGCCTAGACTCTTCAATGGTGATGTCAGTTCAGAGATCTGGAATGTAATATTCTCTGAGGTAATTAATTAGAAACGATAAGCAAACTTTTTTAAAAAACATTTCAGTTATTTGAGAATTATCATCAAGCATTCAGGAATAACAGATTATTTGTCATCTTTGCTCCTGTGAATACATTACAAAATCTGTGACAAGAGACAGAAGTCACACGTAGTGCATTCCACAGACTAATTAGCATGTCTTGAAACTGACAGCTGACAGAATGTAACAGAGGAAATTAATCGGGGATTTGAACCCAGTATCAGCGGATCCTGAATTTGCAAGGGAAAACAACGCTTCAAGTTGATTAATGGTAGACAAAGACACTGATAGATTATAACAGTAACACTTTCCTCCTCGTTTCCATGATTATCCCACTATTTGAATAATGGTTCTTGTTAGGAAAATGTTGTACTTTTACATTGACAAATACAACATATTGAATTTGCTCAAAGTACTGTTAATTCAAATTATATTTAAAAAGGACATATCCTTGTAGATTTTTTTTTCCATTTCTCGCAGAATTAAATTAAATGAATATAAATACCTTATTTTCATTGAGTTTCAGCTTCTCTTTCAACATTTTCTGAAACTCTTCATTTGTCCATATAGGTGCGTTGTCCCCTACGCTGACTATTCTTCCATTGTTTGTGCTGCCACCTGGTGGTGGACCGGCTACTGCAGTGAGAACGC
The DNA here is from genome assembly GCF_037392515.1 of Haliotis asinina. NCBI lineage: Eukaryota > Metazoa > Mollusca > Gastropoda > Lepetellida > Haliotidae > Haliotis > Haliotis asinina. Next base: position 3,310,492 of record NC_090295.1, on the reverse strand, counting down.
TGGCAATCCACTCCATCGATGTGGCATACTGTTTACCTTCCAATTCCAGAAAACAAACTTTGCCCTGAAATAAATCATATGATATTTTGAAAAGCAAGAAAACTGTGTAGATGCTAATTGTACTGAAATATGACAAAACAGAAAAATATATTTTTCAAAATACAAAGACAAGTTCAATGATTGTAGAAGGTCATTCAGTGAACATCACTGATACAAATCATCATTAGTTATCACACAACACTGATTACTATCACCAATCTATTTTAGCCAACAGTCCTATTCAGGGATTTCACTTCCTTTGTAGGCTGTTCATAATAAAACATGGCTGGGGGCAGTGATGATGATTTGTAAGAGGTGGGAGGGCGTGTCACCCATTTTCTTTTTGCAGAGGTAGGGGGTGTCATCAATTTTGTGAATAAAAATATTTTTAAATTATGCTTTAAAAATGGGAAGAGTGTCAGTGATTTTGAGCATGATCAGTAAAATGACAATGCATCTCAAATATGTACAAATAAAACTTATTATCTGCCAAAAGGAGTCTGTTGGAGAAAGAACTGTCTCGGAAAACTATTAAAAGGATTGGGAAGAGGTTGGAGACCGGTATAGGCGAGGGGGGCTATGATGCTAGCACTGGGTGACTAGTTTCGTCCAGGATTGGACTCATCAGACAAAGAAGCTAGCAGTGAATGGGTATATATATATATACTGTGCGGGAGCCGGAGGTGGTGGCTGGTGATCCAGTGGTGGGATCAGCGTTTTGGCCAGTGGGTACTAAAATTACCGGTGGTACCAGTGGAAATGCCGGTGGTAGACGGTTTAGCGGTGGGTTCCGGTGGTTGACGGTGGTTATTGGTGGGTCAAAATACAGAAACTCACACAGTAGCCAAAATGGCGAATGAGCCCATATTACTCAATCATAAGTAGTTGTTTCCATTTGCCTGTCTCTGAGCCCAGGTCCTCGTGACCATGCAAGGATTTAAGATTTACAAAAGATTGTTTTTGAGATGCCCTCTGACCAGAATTGCTTCAAAGTACAATACATCAAGACAAGGTCGGACACTTTGGTGTACCCCACCTGGCTGCTATAGTAATCACTATGCTATAATTCCATCATACAGTAATCGATTAACACTTAACACAAACATGATCGTGGATGACTGTCCAGTCTTGCACCACTCATGACACTTAGCAACTTTTTCTGTATTTCTGCATGTTGATTGAAACCTGATTTTGACTCTCAACTAAATGTTTTTGACATAAATGGATGACAACATAACGGGGATGTGGTCAAAGCAAGCCGTCTGGCTGGTTGATGTCATTGTACTGTGAAGCCTTTCAAGGCAGAGGTCATCTCAAATTTTTATACATATTTTTTAAAATTATTCATCACAGGACACACAGCCTGTGATTGCAAGAGGCATTGTGAAGTTACTTTTTTACTGTCTATGTTCATTTCTTATATCACATAATCAAATGCAACTCATAAACAGTATGACAGTTCTGAACAAGAAAATGGCTCAGTGCAGAATGGACTTACAGGTACGCTTCTATATTCTGATTTTCGGTAGGGTACATTTCTGTATACAGAAACGTATCTGTGGTACAAATCTGTAGCACCTGGGCTGACAACGAATCCTTCAGCACAAGTATTGAAATGACTTCCTTTTAACTTAATGAGATGGCACTGCTGGTTTAACTTACCAGAATATTGAGTAGTCCAAGAGATGCTGCCACAAGGTGTGGATTGCTCTTGAACAGGGAGAGTCCTTTCAGCAGCATCCCTGCTGTAGGCATGTCATGAAGCCCTTCCTTGAGCAAGTCAGCCATCTTGGCTGACAACAGTTCCTTTACATCAGGAGAGTCTACTAAGTTCTGGTACTCTTCACATCGTCCATCCAGATCCTCAGCACATGCCAGTAGAGCCTTATTGAACACATTCTTGTCAGCATCCTGCAAAATAGGATGAGTTTTAGTTGTACACCACTTTTGGCAACATTCCAGTCTTTTGACAGCGGTCTGCAAGTAATCATGGCAGAGGACACCAGAAATGGGCTTCACCCAGTGTACCCATGTCGGGGAATTGAACCCAGGTCTTAGGGCGTGACAAGCTATCGATTTAACAAAAGCAAAATAAGGATTTGGGCTAAACATCGACTTGAACAGTGCCAAGCAGTAGGTGAGTGAGTTAAGTTTTACGCCGCAATATTCCAGCAGTGGCAGTCTGTAAATAGTGAAATCTGGACCAGACAATCCAGTGATTACAGCATGAGCATCAGTCTACACAGCTGGATACCATGACATGTGTCAACCGAGTTAGCAGGCCTGACCACGCAATCCCATTAGTCGCCTCCTACTACAAGCTTGGGTTACTGAAGATCAATTCTAAGGATCAAATCTTCAAATGTCAGACCTAGCATTTTTGCTAAATCACAGCAGATCAGCTTGTGAAGGAGGAAAACCAGAAGCAGGTTTCCTATACTGGTATTTAATCTCATGGATGAAATTTCTGCCCCCACATGTGCTATTTACAAACCTTTAGAGAATGATTTAAAACTTAATGCCACATCAGCAATATTTCAGCCTCACAGTGACAACACGCCTAGGAACAGGATCAGGGTGAATCTGGGATTTTAACCTGTGATAACAAACTTCATCTCTGCAAAACACCTCTGTCAAAGTAGGCAAACCTTAGTGCATTAATAGCGTGTTTGTTCATCCAGTCTGTTACCATAACCATGGTATGGTGCTATGACAGGAGTGAGTTAGTGAGTGAGTTATGTTTTACGCCGCTTTTTAGAAATATTCCAGCAATATCACGGCGGGGGACACCCAAAAATGGGGAATCAAACCTGGGTCTTTGGCATGACAAGCGAACACTTTAACCACTAGGCTACCCCACCACCCCACTCTGATAGGATACACAAAGGATATGATAACCAGTCCGGGACTTGAACCCATCAGAAGCAGATCCTGTAGGTAAAGGGGACATAACTGATAGTAATACTTACTGAAAGTCCCATGGGAGTCTCTTTGACTGTAACTGTGGTGACCTTGAAGTCTGTGTTGAGACTGTCCATCAAGTACATACCCCGACAGTGGACCTCCGACTCCTGGTAGTCTTCATCCGACTCCAGGCTGTCACACAGAGTGAGTGAGTGAGTGAGTGACAGGGTTAATAAACATGACTTGTTACAAGAGGATTTGTACTATGTCTGTCTAAGTAAGAGGCCGTTCATAATTTATGGTTGAGGAGGCGGGGGATGGGTAATGATGATTTTGATAGAGAAGCATGTACAATATAAATGACCCTCCTAAAATTTATGTAAAAGGTAACTTACTAGACCCCCCTCCCCACCCACCCTGCATGTCATGTGCAAAATCAATGACCACCACAGTGTGTCTGTTAAAAACTAATGACCCCCCTACCTCATGAGGACAAAATGGGTGACCTCCCCTTTTAAAAAAAATCAGCATCTCACCCTACTTGCCATGAATATGAACAGTCCCTAAACCGATGAAAATGTTGGTTAGAATTTGTCTTCAGAGGCGCCTAATGGGATTGGATGATCAGGCTCGCTGACACGCCTTCATAATTCAATGCCCAAGCTATTGATCACAGGATTGTCTCATCCAGACTCGATTACTTACACTGCCATAGAGCTTGAATACTGGAATATTGCTGAATGTGGTGGGAAACAACAAACCAACCAACCAACCCAACACTGTTAAAGTATGAGTGGGATACAATTACAGTGCACTCTTTTCAACTCAGACTCTTTCTTTCTCGGATTCCTGTATAAACTGGACTGAACTTACGGTCCGAACCTTTAGGCATCGATATAAGAAATTTCTGTGTAACCCAGACTGCTGTCTAATTTGGACTTTGCAGTCAGTTCCAAGCTGGTCTGAATTAGACAGAGGGTGCTGTATACAATACTATTACAGATCACTGACAATCACTTACATTTAACAAAACTCTGATCTTAGAGAAACAAACTCACCTAATTTTGGGGGGTTTGTAAGTCTTTGTGATAGCCTTGAGTTCCCCAACAATGGTGCCAATTGTGGTCATGATCTTGTTCTTGAGAATGTTCCCAGACACAGCCTTGACCTTCTCACTGTCTAGTAACGCCACAATGAAGCCACACTCTCCCTGCACAGACACAAGTCAAATTTGCAAGGACATTCTGACACAACCTGATCTCTACAGATCTGATTGTACAGTCATCAAGGCTTAAAATCTAACTGACTAAACATAGTATTCTGCAGGTCATATTATCTTACTCACACATAAATGTCATTTTCTGATTGGCTGAGCACTCTTTTACTATTTTCAATGTACACTTCTTACAAGCAAGGAACATTTCATTGTACCCTGCTGGGAAAGGCAAACTCATCTGGTACTTCATGGTAGTGATTCTTTATCTCGAATAACATTGAATCACGTGTGATGTGCAGAAATTACCAATGTTATGCGAATGCAAATCGATGGGAGGCAGACAACACCAAATCTGGGGTTTTTTGTTTGCAAAATGTAGTGATGGCTTAAGAAAGATTTGTATCCCTGCTTCAAACAATTCAAAATTAATATTGAAATGATCGTGAGATAAATACATTGTTCACTGGTCCTTCAGGGGCCCATGGGTTGATGTACCCTCCATGGTTGTTTATGTTTCCCTCTGGGCACAGGGAGCATTAACAAAGATCAAGGGTACATCAACTCATGTTCCCCTCATGACCAGTAAACAACTTAAATTGCTGTATTTCAAAAACAAACCTAGACTGCTCTGAATGGAAATATATAATGGATAGGTAACACCTTCTTCACGAACAATATTCACATCCTAGGTTGGGCACGCTAGGAACCATTTCTGTTTTGTGTTGCCTTTCCAATGAGAGACAAAAAGTACAAACAAAAGCAAATATTTCTTCATAGGGCATTCTCTCACCCCAACTTTGGAGGCAACTTGGCAGATGACAGCAGCGATTCTGGCAGCTTCATCTGCCACGTTCTTGTCATCACTCAGGTCAGTGGTAATGACATACAGAGTCCTCGGTGTCACGTACAGGTCCAGAAAGCCCTGAAACAAAACACAGGTGTCACATATAGCGACAATTCCGCAATGGGCCAGTGATCGAAATATTTTTCAAACTCAACCAGTCAGTCGGGCTGAGGTGGTCAATAAATGTTGCCTGTCTGTCTAGAGAATTGCTTGTTGGCACTTTTGACTCATAAACTGCATTATTTTACAAAAACAACAGTGTTTGCCCTAGACATCAACATTTAGGAGTCATCATGACTCCCTGGTATCACGAGAGGGAGTCATGGACATGTTTTTGGGAGTCAACTTCAGTATGCAACTTTTAGCAAGACATCAACTGTGACAAAGTAAATCAGGTCAAGCATTTAATCAGCACTGAGCATTCAACCGGCAAACAATAAAGTAACAGCAATAACTTACAAACATTGATTGGTGAACTTAGGGCCCAGAAGCATTGCATCAAAAAATGATGCAAGCTTTCAAATCCACTGCATACTTGAGATAATTTGTGTGTCAAATACACAGTTTTTCTGCATAAGGGCAAAAACTGACAAAATCAAGTAATCATTGTTTCAGATGTGAATTAATTCACCAGATTAAAAATAAGAAATATGAATTTAAATTCTTCATCACAACTCCAGCCTGTGACATTTATAAAGAGCTTGTTAAACAGTATTTCACTTATCGGTTTACATCCTCAAAATGATACAGTTTCTGAAAAGATTTAATAGCGAAAGTTTAGAGCAATACCCATCTCAAATATATCTTCTCACATATTATTCATACGAACCCTCCAAAAGGGAGGCATTTAAAAATGTCAGCCAGACTATAGTGCTGGTGGAGAGTTTATCTTCAGACAGCCTGACACAAAAGTTGCCAGTCTCGGACAGGCTGTTTGTTGACTCAACAGATTCTTTTTCTCTCAGATTAAACTTAAAATTGTATTTTATTGTCAACTACTGTCTTGACAATAACAAAGGATATTAATAAACCATATTCTAATATTTCTTGATATGTTTAAGCCTTTGTGCTGGAACATCTTCAAACGTTCTACCTTTGTTTGTTTGTAACCCAGTGAGTGACATCATGAGCATCAATGCACATAAATGGAAGCAATGATGTCCATTAACCAAGTCAGCGAGCCTTGCCACCCAGTCTCATCAGCTGACTCTAAAGTATGGATGCTGAAGATCAGTTCTAACCAAGATTTTCACAGGTTATGTGTGAGTAAATTGGCTGACTTTACCTCCTGGCATTCAACTATTGGGTAGACAGTCGAGCCGATCTTGTAAGCAGTGTCGACAGTAACAGCCTGTGGACTCTGTGGTTCCTTTCGAAGGTTTTGTAGCAGATTGGTCGTGATGGAATTCCGCCTGACGATCACCACCTTCATGGAATCCATCCGTCTCTGGGGGATGTCTGCGGTGGAAACACGGGCGTTAAAGGGGAACTGTGCTCGGAGTTCTGGCGCCCAGTTTCTGCCAAGTTCTACTGATGAATCCGAGACATTGGTTTTTGAAATTTTAGAAGTAATTAAATCCGATTTATAAATCTTAAAAGTTGAAATACAGAAACTAGGACTGATGTCGAAGGTGCTTCATTCAAATTTTCTGAGCTTGTCAAATCACAAATACAACAATTAATCTACACTGACTTCATGCCAATATAACTGACATATCTCACAGCACATGAACCACACGGTCTTCCCTTCCACCTAGCACCTACTAACATTATGATATACAACAAATAACAGTCGATATAACGGAAGTCTAAATTTTCCAGAGGTTCTGAAACTGAATCTCCAATTTCACCCTGTTTTTGTGTTGCAGCTTTCTTTAATCAATATTTTCTGAAACTATGCATTCTACATACATACTACATACATACTACATACACATTCTTCCCACTATACTTACCTATATGCTTGACTCATCATAATCTAAGCATCACCATCTTAAACAAGTAACTTCCAGGTAGCCTGTGGCTACCTTTTTCCCACTCAGGCCAAGACATTGATGGCAAGATAGTGCAAGCTTAATTTCTATCTAGAGAACTGAATGCGTGAGAGCGTGAATGAATGAGTGATTATGTTTTTCACGCTGCTGTTAGCAATATTCTAGCAATATCAAATGACACCAGAAATGGGCTTCAGACACTTTTCCCAAGAGGGGAAACAAACCTGATTCTTTGGCATAACAAGCTAACGCTTTACCCACAGAGTTGACCCACCACCCCAGAAAGCTATTATACTTTTGTGTTGCAAATAAATATGTTCAGTGTTGGAAAAGAATGCACCTGGTAAAAAAATCAGAGAACTTTAAATGGCGGTGTTCTGAAGGTTTTTTGTGGAAATCGTAAATGTATCTAATCAACTAAACGTGATAACACTTATTGTTTATGAGGAACTAAACATGCTAACAATTATTTCTAATGAGAAACTAAAGAACTAAATATGATTACACCTATGTATGAAAACAAATGTGTGAAGTACTAATTAAATATTCACACTTTTTGTTGATGAATTTCTAATAATTTAACTAAATTTACTCCTAATATCTAAACACTAACTCTGTTAATGTTCAAAACCCATCTAATACCAAACTAATCTAACCCCGAAAATCTAACTTCTAACTTTCTTTACTATGAAAACCCAACTGATTGTCAAAACCAAAGTATGAACTTAACCTCACTCAAGATGTCCGTTGTCTGCCATGTTGAAAAACCAACTCAAAATGTCTAACATTAAATCTGGGATCCTTTGTAGTTCACTTGCAGGTAAATCTCATGCAGTCAGTGTCTACGGAAAGTGTGAAAGGGATATGTTCCTACAATTGTATTTTTATTCCATAAATATTAACTAAACGAGATGTGTTTTAGTGAACACTCACGAACAGGTGGATTCTGGAGATGTACTGGTAACGTTTGTTATGATTTGCAGTTCAAATGGTCAGAAACATGACAACAAACATAGTGTCCTTAAACTGCAAATCTGTTTACATCTGTGTGTGATCTTAGTTTTATGCACCTATTAGCAATATTCCAGCAATATCACAGCAAGGTACACCAGAAATGGGCTTCACACATTAAACCCATGTTTGGAATCAAACCTGGATCTTTGGTGTGACGAGCGAAAGCTTTAACCACTAGTCTGCACCGCCGCCCCTGTCAAGTTATCAATAAATTCAACTGCTTTAGTCACATTTAGGAGAATTTCAATTGGGGCTTTAATAGAATTAACAACTTATACAAACCCTTGCTTGCTTTCCCATCTAGTTTGGCCTGAAGGGTAGCTTCAGTCGGAGACACCAGAGGGCAGCCCTGCACTGTGTCCTGGATGTATCCAACATACCGCGGAGGAACTGAGCGAATACCAGTGCCAGCTATCTTCAAGAGGGTTATCTTTGTACAGTTGCGAATAAGGGGTCCAAACACTGCCTCTGTGACCCGTTGGCAGCCAGTCATGTCCATCTGGTGCGCAAAACATTTGTTTGTTTAAACAAAATGTGGGATTCAAAAATGTAATTTTCTGAATAAATTTGATATTTCATTCTTATCCTTCCTCATGCTTAATGGCTTATGTCTTCCTCTCTGTGAAGGTTGTGGAACACTTGAAATCCCTTGAAGTTCCCTTCTAAAAGAAGCAGACATAAAATACACTCACCCAACAGAAGCCTCCCTTTTCCCACCACAAATGTCACAAGCTTGTCACTCTCTCCAAATGAATACAATTACTAAGAATTCAGCACGCCTAAGAGGGGCGGCTGGGAGGGCTGAAATCACAAGTCAGGATAACTATAAAATATCAATTTTATTAAGAAAATTACATATTTTTCCTTATCCTGGCTCATGTTTTATTGCTTACAGAATCCGACGGAAATGGCGGTTGGTCAGGCCACACTGGATTCGGCTGGCTGTCAAAATTACGTCCGATATTCCCCCCTAACAGAAACTTGTAACGGCAATAATTTGGTCCTGTTCTTCCAATATTCATTTGTAATTTGTGGGGGGATCACATCCAGTTGAACTTGTCTTCTGAAGAAGGCTTCATTGACTTGAACATGATGATATCTAGATTAACAAGCATCCTGCTAGTATCTAATGCAACTAAATGTCAAGATTATAATCAAGACCAGTTGCGACCTTTCTTCATGTACAACTATCTTCATTATGAGAACAGGGTCATAATCACTCGTGCTAGTCTGTTCAAGAAGTGAGCATGGACTCTCAACTATTATAGTCTGGTGTTGAAGCCAAGACTCTCACTTCAAGTAGATTGGAGGCTCGCGATGTTCCAGTCCTGCTGCTTTATAGGCCCTGAGGTAGTGTTGCAAGATACTTCCAAAGACCTTTATGTGCAGATTGAGATTGTCGACTATGTTCAATAGTAGAAAGGTCGATTCGAGCAGTAGCACGCTGTGAGATCTTGTTGATCTCTGCTTGTTTATGTAGAATACTACTGTAGACCTGTCTGTGTGAACCATCAGTATTTTATTCCGCAATGCTGTCAACCACAGACGAAATACCTTGATTACTGCTTTCATCTCCTGGTGGTTGATATGTTGAGATTCCTGCTGCAATCTCGTTGTTCAGGTAAGCACCCCAGTCTTGTAGTAATACATCTACAGAAGGATGGTTGATGTAGACCTGCTCTAACAAATACGTTTCTGCGCATTCGACTGGCAAGTCCACCATAGCAGGTATGGTCTCAAGATGTCCGGTCAACCAATCAGGATGTGAAACCATGACGCAGGAACCGCTGTCATTGACGTAGTTGTAGGCGTCTTCATCTGGTCATATCCTGAGGCGTTGTAAGCAGACAGAGTAGACATTGTCACTATCATAGTGGTAACAGAGAGAGTGGAACTTGTTCTAACATCGGCTTGAAATCTGACAGACCGATCCTTTGGGACAGCGATGTATTTCAATGTAGTGATGAATCAAATCCCAAGGAAAGGAATTTATCTTCAGAAGTCATCCGAGCTGAGTTAGTAGCCTGATAGTGAAGTCCAACTGTAGACTGAGTTGACTTCTCCCATGATGAGCTTGTATGCCGTGAAGATGCGCCATTCTTCGTCTTCAGATCATCAACACTGTGCATTATGAGGGAGTTGACATTCGAAGGAAGTCTATTTATGGCTGGCTGGCTGTCCGAGCAGAAACTGCCATTCATTGCTGCAAGCCTCCTGATGGGCAACGTTGAATCTGCTGTTAGAAGACCTCTATGCCTCCTGAAGAATCAAATGAGGCTGCAAACTGCTAATCTTGTGTGTAATCAATGTCTTCCCAATGTTGGAAAGGCTGTAGCGACTGTTGATAGCTTTCTGACACTAGAACAATAACACCACATTCTGCTCAGGGCGTCTTCTCTCGGGGACCAAACAGATTCTAGATGTGACGTCACCAGTGTGGGCAGTCAACTGATCATCGTGAAATCTTGTGCAGACGGTGATACCCTTGCTAGCATTCGGGCTTGTCCGTAACCATGCTGTTTGGCTTATCCCACAGATACACAAGCAGGCACATGTATAGATGAGTAAAAGCGTGCAAAATCTCCCGCCTCTTAAAGCTGATGTAGACAAACTGTCCTCCAATTAAATGTGCCAGTATTTTTCCACCAAAGATAATACCATCATTATTATGGCGTCAGTCAGTTTGTGTGGTTGATCTCTGGTGCAAACAATGGGGGCCAGCACTCTTGTGATCTGAGGTGTCGTTTGCAGTGGTGTCTTATAGCTGTCTCGAAGAATCTTCATGACATAATCGTTGTTGCAAAGTCCCCAGTTCCTCAAGTAGAGTTGAAGACATCCACCCACTTGAGATGGGTGGTACAGGGTGGTAAACTCCAGCCGTTCTGAACCTGATCTTCACTGTTTACCTCCCTCAGCATCCCTAGCAGTGCAACCTGACATCGGGGGGTGCTTGTTTCTTCCATTGGGGTGACGAAAAAAACCTCCCCATTGTCAAAGTGTCGATAGACTTGATCTTCATGGCCTCTCTGGAGTCCTGATTGACCAATTTAGCAACCTCTTCAATTGTCCCATCAAAGACTGTTGGCACTGATCAAGGAACTCGATATAAGGGCCTAGTAAAACTTTCGCTCCAGGATGAAGGGGACAGAAGACTCTGTTGGCACAACAAATTCAATCCTGCAGATGTTGAGGCGAGGTACTCTGACCTAAAGTGCTGATCCTTCTTCTGACTAATGAACTTGGAATTGAGTGTGTCGTTGATAACTCTGGAACAAGCAAGTCTGAAGAAGATACATTGAGTGGTGGTGTCCAACTGCAGTGAAAAACGTAACCTCACAGAATACAAGTTCAACAACATAAGAAATACGTAATTGTGGCACCAAATCCATATCGTTGTGATAATAAATACAAACCAAAGTTGTATACTGCTAAATTATATGTAAAGGACCGAGATAAAAAGGATATAAAAGTAAGGGACTCAAGTTGACTCCAGCCGACCTAGTCAGGCGATGAGGAGACAGTGACAAGCATGGCAGGTCATGTGACTGGGCAAAGGGAGGCTTCCAGTTGGTCAGTGTATTTTACGTCCGCTTCTTTTAGAAGGGAACTTCAAGGGACTTCAAGTGTTTCACTACCTTCACAGAAAGGAATAGATAAGCAACTAAGCATGAGTCAGGATAAGGTAAAATCATTTGTTTGAGGTAATAATCCCCGGTAGGCTGGGATGGAAACAGTTATACAGCCTATAGCTGTTACTCAGACAAAATGTTGTTAGCCCTTTTGAGGTTGTAAGACTTAAAAACACATCTAACTGCAACTTTCATGTCCCATGTTCATATAATTCAAGACAGAGATGGAAGATCATTTTGACAGAAGCAGCCCATAATTGCCATTCAGACTACAGGTTTCAAAAACACATACTGACTAAAAATTTCCCAAGTTTGTTTGACTATTCTGATTGGCTTTAACGTGACCTGTCACATATGTCTTCAGATCCAACAAGAATTAAGACCTGATTACGAAAACATTGAATAAATTTTTGTTTTAATAACCTTTTATCTTAAGCTACATCTTACCGATTGTAAATTGGCAAATGATCTTGACATGAGTGTGATTCCTCGATTAGTCACCAGACGGCAGCCTGCCAGTATAACGCCTTCGATGTTATTCAACGCACTTGCTGACATACTGCTAACAAGAACAGCAAGGGCAGCATCGGTCAGAGTCGGAAGGCCAGTGAAATCCAAAATTGAGGTTTCTTTAATGCTTGCAGCCAGCTCCTGGAGGACAGAGAGGATATACCAGACTAAGAACATACACACATAAACAAAGTTCAGGATAGAAATACTGAACCCATCTCAGAACACACAGAGCCAAACAACCAACCACATTCATAAATCGAAATGAGTAGTGTGCAAGAAAACAGCAGGCCAGAGTTTGTTGACGGCTGACGAACGGTGATGACATCATCATCACAAAACATAGAGCAATGTTGCAGACTTACCGCAATGGTAGAGAAGTTTGATGCCTTGACTTTAGTAGCCAGCTTTTGGAACCTGAAAAATATACATGTTTGAAATTATGTATAAGACTCTGGTAAGGACTCACTCACTCACTCACTCACTCACTCACTCACTCACTCACTCACTCACTCACTCACTCACTCACTCACTCACTCACTCACTCACTCACCCACCCACCCACTCACTCACTCACTCACTCTCATCCTAGGATGCTGACTTCATCTCAATCAGAGCTATCATCTCTGCTGACCGGTGGATCAATTCACTTCAGCTCTTAAAGGCACACTATCACACCACACTTTCCTAAAAATCAATATTAATACTAACTATCAGCCCCCAGTGAAGCTTCTGTGTAATTTACTCCGAAAAAAATAATATGTATTAAAATTACAATATAAAGTTAACAAGTTCAAATGAATTAATGCAACATTGCATTAAATTGATTCTTGTGCCCTCCATCGACCAATCTTTACTTCAAGCAAACCCAACAGAGTTATTATCTTTACACTCTTTACGAATATCCTGTAGCACAGTTTGTGATTGAGGCCAGTTCAGTAAACACTGACAGTAAAACACGCATGCAACAGTTTTCAATATACAGAGCAATTGTTTACATTCCTCATATGGTAAGTGTTCTCTGTTTGGACGCTACTCATCTCTAAGTCCAGGCGTAAGACATCAAGTGATGAGGGACAATAAGTCTTTCACTGTATCAACACGAAGCTAATGTGAGTCCATATGGCCCAAAAAATATATTATAGATCAACATATTGTTTAAAAAGTGAGTGAGTGAGTGAGTGAGTGAGTGAGTGAGTGAGTGAGTGAGTGAGTGAGTGAGTGAGTGAGTGAGTGAGTGAGTGAGTGAGTGAGTGAGTGAGTAATATTATTATGAAGATCACACAACTGACGACTAGCATCTATGAATACCTTGACTTCAGAATTGTGGGTTCTGCTTTGGAGGCGTATTGTAATGCTGAAAACAGGTCATCAGCCTGACGATTTGATCTAGCTTTTAAAATCTTGGTGGATTTCTCCTGAAAACAAAGACAATAGAGATTATCCATCCGCATACAGTACTATCAAGTAAGTATGGACTCAAACACAGTTCCATTAGGCAACCCAGTGGTCAATAGTATAAGCAACATTTCACACCAGTTGGTTACCACGACATCACCCTGGTTACAGATCGATAGCTGCTGCCATCAAATGTGTAGTGGCTACAATATCCGTCTGGAATGTCACTGGTTGATTCCTGGTCACAATATATGGAGATATCAAAAATGGTACTTGTTGTATCTGTGCCTGGTACTTGGCTTGAGGTATCCAGGACCAGGGTTATCCATACTCTACTGTGGTCTAGCTGGTATCTCAGACAGCTAGCATGAGAGAACTCACTGACTTTGACATGTTCCAAACTATTGCTGCACTAATCAAGCATTTCACTCCATATATTTTCACAAAACTGTTGTTACCCATTCAAGAATGCAAACTTGTGTCAAAAAGATATCTTTGCAAGCTACTGTTGCAAAAATAAACCATCCAAACTTGTGTCAAAAAGATATCTTTGCAAGCTACTGTTGCAAAAATAAACCATCCAAACTTGTGTCAAAAAGATATCTTTGCAAGCTACTGTTGCAAAAATAAACCATCCAAACTTGTGTCAAAAAGATATCTTTGCAAGTTACTGTTGCAAAAATAAACCATCCAAACTTGTGTCAAAAAGATATCTTTGCAAGCTACTGTTGCAAAAATAAACCATCCAAACTTGTGTCAAAAAGATATCTTTGCAAGCTACTGTTGCAAAAATAAACCATCCAAACTTGTGTCAATAAAGACACCTTTGCAAACCATTGTTGCAAATTTTAAGAAAGCAAATAGTTAAGTCATTAAGAAATGGCCTCCATTTTGTCAGTCACATGACGCACAGCATCTTGTGTCCAGAGTTTGAGGTTTGACTATGCACTCCTGCTACCATGGAAACAATGTTATCCCAGTTGAATGTCACATTTTTTCCTTTTAAAATTGACAAAATACAGATATTTCTCAAGGATGAACGACTGATTATTTTTAACACAGCACTCGGCAATATCCCAGCTATATGACAGTGGGCTGTAAAGAATCAAGTCAATCCAATGATCAACAGCATGAACACCCAATTATGCAATTAGGATATGATTACATGTATCAACCAAGTCAGCAAGTCTGACCTGCCAATCCCATAAGTCGCCTTTTACAACAAGTATGGGTTACTAAAGGTCAATTCTAAACCGGATCTTCACCAGTCGAGGGAACCTTGGGAATACACACGTAGCAGTAAACAAGCTGAACATTCCATAGTGGGCACTACAGTAGTACAGGAGCGGAGTCAAGCTACTTTGTCCTATTGTTTCTTAAGCACAAGTATGACTTTGATGATCTAAAAACGTCAGGACACCAGATTTAGCAGAAACAGAAATTCAAAGTCAAGTTTTGAGTCTGAATGGTTATCTTACTGTGGCACTTATGATAAGAATTTTTTATGTGACTTTGAGTTTCCAGCAATTCAAGATTAACTCATCAACAGAGTTGTGCAATATTACCGGTATACATCGGTACAGTACAAATATCATGACATGGTTCAGATTCGGCAATATACAGGGTCATCCAGAGTTAGCTCACTTTGACCTATCTGCCCTTGATGTCAATATCAACAAAATGTGTTCTAAAACTGCCAAATATAACTTTATTTCTGTTGGTTTCATGTGACTTTTCACAAGTGGAAGTATCATCATGAGTGGCCCAGAAAGTGTCCATATTCTATGAAACGCATTAAGTTTCGTGGGTTTCAGTGGTTTCATAAGTGTGACATTTTGGAGGAATCAAGAGGCTGGTCAAATGGACCAATTTTTTACTTGGAGTTATTTGTAGAATGCCTGGATCTGAGTGACGATCTTACATTGTTGTCTTATTTTTGTTTGTTTCATAATGGTATGTACGTTATGAATATATCATAAAGGCTTAAAGATCACATATACTCTTGAGCGGTACAAATGCATAAATCATTTATTGACATCACTATAAATAAAACTACTCATTTCGACATTTAACTGCCCTAAATCAACCTTTTTGACAACAAAGCACCTCTCCTGCGAACAAACTTTCAACCAATCAGAGGGTGCACCTCCATGACATAATATGAGGTGTACCTATGTGTGTTGCAGTAGTATTCATGTACAATCCCAAGGTAGAATATCTTGTTTATAGGTTTGTCATGACAACTATTTTGAAAAATGAAAGCTCCATGTTTTCACAATCTCCTGGCATTTAATCTTATCACCTGCTTTGCTTATTTTCCAAGGTACAACTTGTTTTCATAGACAATACTGTCTAAATCGCTGATGGCATAATGGTTATAAATTGCTCTGTTACAAGTGGTGTCATACAAATTCTTTTTGGTCATGATTCAAAAACATATTTAACTACAAGTAGGAAGTAGTTTTGATCTTTTAAGTTGATAAAAACAAACCATAATCTAGTTGATTCTAAATCTGACTTCAGATGTGGCGCCCTCTTGCAAAAATCCGCCAGTCTGAATAAATGCTATTTAGGATTGTTTTCACACAGTTACAAAATCTAAACTGGTAGTAAAATATGTATTTGACTGATAAACAATAGGATTTTGCATAATTAATTTTTTTAAATGCCAATAAAAAGTTGTTACATGCACGGATAAAAGTGACGTGCTAATGCCAGAGAAAAATTTCACTTTTTTATTTAGCCTTAACAATAAATACATACTGCATTGAAGTGCATTCTGTGAACAACACTGACCATGAAAGTCAATTTTTACAATTACCTGTATCATTTTGTTGCTACACTTCCATTAAAAATTCCACATAATGGATCTACATCCTCTTATTTATCTGTAAACAACTGGCATATACACTTGGGACTGAAAAGGGGTGTCTGAAAGTATGGTGTAACAGCAACTGAGAAAATGATGTGTCACGCTGATAGCTATTATGAATTTATGGTGTGCACACTTGGCAGAAACCTTCCAGTCAGTATATTACAATGGGTATTTCAATATCTCTTTAATTATTGAAATATATCACAATATAAGAATCAAGTAAATATCCAGCCCTATTCATGAAATTTGATTTTTTTTTCCACATTCTGCACAGATTTGCTAAACTGGAGTTCTCCTTTTTTAGGTGAGTGAGTGAGAGAGTTTAGTTTGACGCCGCACTCAGCAATTTTAAAGCTGTATGTCAGCAGTCTGTAAATAATTGAGTCTGGACCAGACAATCCAGTGATCAACAGCATAAGCATCAATCTGCACAACTGGGAATGGATGACATGTGTCAACCAAGTCAGCAAGCCTGACCACCCAATCCCGTTTGTCACCTCTCATGACAAGTGTAGTCACCTTTAATGGCAAGCATGGGTTGCTGAAAGCCTATTCTACCCCGGACCTTCACGGGTCTCATTTACAGGTAGTGTTGCCATGTCTAACATGCAGCTGTGAACTCTTGTCCAGCCATATTGGACAAGCTTCCTTCAATGCACACCTCAGAAGCCTGGGTGATTCACCATGCATTAAAAGTGAGTGAGTGGTTTAGTTTTACGCCGCACTCAGCAACATTGGCAGCGGTCTGTAAATAATCGAGTCTGGACCAGACAATCCAGTGATTGCACTGATCTGCGCAATGGGGAACCAATGACATGTGTCAACCAAGTCGGCGAGTCTGACCACCCGATCCCATTTATCACCTCTTACAACAAGCACAGTCGCTTTTTATGGCAAGCATGGGTTGCTGACGGTCTGTTCTACCCCGGGACCTTCACGGGTCCCATGCATTAAGAACTATGGCAGTGTGTAAAACTCCCCAAATCTGAAGCCAGATAGCCAGATTGGTAAATTTTAAAAATTACCAGTCTGGATAAAAACTTGCCTGGCTAGTCTTTGGCAATAAAATCAGGTTTCTGAATACTACACTGTTTGTAGGCATTGTAATGAACAACACAGCACAAACAGGCAATGCACCGAGTTTAGGTAAGCTGAAAGGACATGTGTTGTGATTGGTTATCATAACATTAACTGTCCAATCATAAGCAGTTTAACATATTTTTCAAACTGATGACAACTGATTCTGTCTGATATAATGAAATCTCCAGCCTGCTGGGTACTTACATGACTATTCCAACTTCACAAGTTTCAGATCTCAACTAAAATTCATCACATTCAAAAGAGCACCTTTGAGCAGTATTTTGTATTAAGGCGCTATAAAAATGCCTAGCTAACTTATTATTCTGACTTATTACAACTCTTTCAGATTAAGCCAAAACTGAAAACTACTTACCTGTGTCTTTCTTGGATATGTATCTAACTGAAATTTTAAATGACATGTCATGTAAATCCCGTATAAAATTGAGTGAGTGCAGGAGTGTGCTTTTAGCAATACTCCAGCAATATCATAAGGGGACACCAGAAATGGGCTTCACACACTGTACCCATGTGGGGAATTGAACACAGGTCTTTGGCGTGAAAGCAAATGCTGTAACAAGACTGCCCCACAATCCTAATGCCATATAATAAGCACTAAAATCATACAAAAATGTTATTAAAATAAAATAAATGGCATTTGTATGATTAGATTCAAACAGAAGTATGACTTTATAAGTGACCTGATATATCATGATCAGTGTATAACTTGTCATCGGAAGAACTGAAGGAACAATAATCACAACTCACCCTTTCCAAACATTTTGAGTGTTTCAAAAACCATAAATAATCTATAAAATCATTTTCAAATTTCAAAGAACACAGCTAACAGAATTTTGATGCCTTATTTGAAGAAGACAGAGAGTCACCTGTTACTATCCAAATACAGTCACATGTATTTGTTTACACAAATAAAGAAGGATCAACAAATAAAGATATAGGCAAACATTTAGATGCAGAAAGTAGGTCTATAAAATAAACAAGAGTCATCAGAGGATGACAAATCCCCCTAGCTCCAAAAAATTGGAATAAACAAATCATCTGACAAATCCTAATCATTTCCATGAGAACCATGAAAGATATAAATGCAAAGAATGTACAAATAGGAACAGGCACCTCTTCAGGATGACTCGGTTACCTACCTTTGACAGTCTAACATTACCAAACACCTGAAATAACAAATGTTTGTGTCGTGTTAAAAATATTTAATAAGCATTTGAGTCGTATATGCTTTTAAGATGAAAAAAAACATTCTTCGTTAGAGGTATGTGGGGGAGGCAGTGTGTCATCAATTTTGCTCTGGGAAGGTAGGGTGTTACATCAGTTTTGCTCTGGGAAGGTAGGGTGTGTCATCAATTTTGCACACATGTACTTGGGGGTGGGGTGGGGCGTGTCACATGCTTTGTACATAACCTGTAGGGGGGTAAAAGGCATTGACCATTCTCCTCCAATACAATCATCCTCACACATCCCCACCCCGCTAAGCCAAAAGTACCTACCTCAGCTGGTGCAAAATCCATGTCCTGAAATGATAAATGGTGTTAATGTTTTGTAAGTCAGGAAAAATGAGAGGAATGAACAATCAAATATAGATTAAACTAAAGTATGACTTTTCCATGATGAAACATACATCTTTATGAGTGACAGCTTCCTGTTTACTGCAATATTACGTTGTTGGTTTTAACACTCTTCAGGGCGATGGGGTAGCCTAGTAGTCAAAGTCAAGTTTCATTCCTAACATGAGTACAATGTGTAAACCCCATTTAAGGTGTCCCCCCATAATATTTGTTAATGTAAGAAAGTCCAAAATTGTTTGTGTTCGATTATTAGAAAATATGATCAGATTCTTAATATACAACGTTACATTGTCAAACTGATTGGTCACCAAGTCACGGTGACAAATGTTTTATTTCTTTTCATTTATTCAGAATACCACGACCTAATTCAAACTTGTCCAAAGTATTGGAACAATACTTTGAACCTTGTTTTACATTATAAACAGTGAAAAGTGTGTGAAAAACAATACCTGCCAAAAAGCCCACCTATCCCACCTCCATCCTACCTCCTGCCCATCTGCCTGCCTACTGTCCTCCCACCAGCCCATCTGCTCACAAGCCTGCCTGTTCACCTGCTCACCAACCCACAGGCCCTCCAGTCACCAGGCCCATCTGCCCACCTGCAAGACCACCCAAACAACCACCCATCAAACTGCCCACTGTGAGTAAGATTCTGCACCTAGGTTGACCAACTTCCATATTTTCAAAGGCAGTTAATTTTAAAAGGAACATACAGATATTACAGCCTTACCTGAACCTCTGTAACAATGTCACTGGCGTTTTGTTCAGACAGATAGTCATCCTGGAAAAGACCAAATCAAAAAATACAATTACTGCAGTAAAAGGTGGTCACCTTTAGAGCTATCAAGCCAGTTCTTTTGACCAATTGATCAAACCATTTGGAATAGATCAGCCAATCAAACCTGGTGATTAGACCAGTTGATTGTACAAGATAAATCAAACCAGTTAAATTAACCTCTTTCTGTGAAAACATTATCAAACCACATGATTAGACACGTTCATCAAATGAACTGATCAATTCAGTTGATTTAAAAACTATATTTGACAAGATGATCAAACAAAGTAATTAAACTAGTTCATCAAATTGATCACATCAGATGAATCAAACACTATATTTGTCTGGATGATCAAACCAGGTGATTAAACTAGTTGTATATCAGAATTATATTTCATTTGTTCTTCAGATGACACACGCAATAAGGAGTAAGAACTGACCCTCGAAATGTTATGAGTAACAACTAACAGAGGCCACACTCAGCATTGCACCAGTCAATATGGCAGCAGGCTGTATATAATCTGGACCAGAAAAAGCAGATTCTAGGACAGAGTTTGAATTCTTTCACCCACTGAAATACTGTTCAAAGAGGTACTGAATCCAATTCACTCACTAAGTTGGACTGGCTAAGACGATTGATAATCAGAAATATTGTTGAAAGGAAAAATATTAATGATGATCAATATGAATATTGTGTTATCGCTGATATAAAATATCCCAAGGGCTGACAGGATACAACTGTGTTTCAGATCTGGGAGCTCAGGTATAGTATCTCAGAGGCAGAGAGGATACAACTGTGTTTCAGATTTTATGTTTGAAATCATATAATAAATCTTTCTTTGCAGGTCACTGATGCTGACTAGGATCTAGTCGATCTTCAAGCCAAGATTCCACAAATGGAATCAAAGACACTCAGTGGGAATTTAAGCTGAAGTACATCCTCCATGTTCAGGTATGAGATAAAATTTTATGATAAAATGCAGTTTTAATTTACGCACACAATACACAAATTTGTGTCTTAATTTTTCCATGGGCTGCTTCAATACTATGTTCAGGAAAACTGTTTCACCAACAATTCATGCATAAACATGTCACCAATCAAAAGTGATGTGAAACATATTCATTTCTTTCAGATTTTCTAAGGCATTTTTGCTAAAAGTTATGTCTCTGATGTTTATCAACAATCCATTGATATGATTATCGATCTGTATGATCTGTATCGATAGGCAGTCGTACTAAAAAGCCACCATATAACTTTTTACAACAGTACCTGCAGTGTGTCCACATTCTCTCGGGCTTCCACCAGGGAATTAATCGGGAGAATGTTTGTCACTTCCTGTCTGTTGATGTCTGAAGACACTTTCTTCTTCTTCACCGGCCCCCTTTTCTTCATGGCTGCTGTGTTTCTTGTGTTGTATGACTTCAGTATCAATCAGCTTGGCTTGCTGCTAGTAGGTAGGCTTCTTGCTAGTTCATAGCTAGGGAACAAAACAAATCTGATTGAGAAAAAATTATGTTGAAAAACAAACCAAAATTACACTGAGTCTTGGTTTGATAATAAATGAAGAACAAGAATAACTGGTTTGTTCATTTGATATTGCTGAAATACTGCTAAAGACATACTACTCATAACAAAATCACTGAGCCATCATTGCATTGCCATGTTGTTGGTCAAAGACAAACAGAAGAAGATCAGGTCCACACTCCTCGCTAATCCCTACGTCTCTTAAATCAAAAGACAAATATTTTTTTAGGAAAGGAATAAACTCGTGTTTCAGGTGTCACAGCAAGATGTTCACAGCAAGAAACTCCTATCAAGAAACACACATTGTATATTTAGAAATCAGTTGGACGCATCCTCATATCATGTCACTCTGTATGAGTGAGGGAGTTTCAGGTTTACATGGCTTTTAGTAATAGTCCAGCAATAACACAAATGGAGACACCTAAAATAGGTTTCACACATTGTTCCATATAAAGAGTCAAACCTGAGTCCTCGGCATGACGAGCGAACACTCACCATCTGTAAGAAACAGACAAATCTGCAGTGGACAGATACCATATACTCGATGTAGATACCATATACTCGATGTAGATACCATATACTCGATGTAGATACCATATACTCAATGTGTGAAATAGTCACTCACCCACTAGCTCACGGCTAGTTAAATCCGGTCGGGACAGTGAATCTCCACAGTCACTGGCTAGTGAATTTTCATGGGGTCATTTTGTTAATATATTACTCTCTTTGACTTGTTCAGTTGTGGTGTATTTTGAAATCATGTAAGATTATGGCCTGCTAAAAATGTTCAGCATGTTAACAGGTTAATGATAACACCTGTGTCATGTCAAGAGTATCATATTATATCTGTTTTTGGAATCGTTCACTTAGTTTCTGCATTTCAATTTCAGGCTAGTCATTTATCCTGTGGGATAGTAACCTTCAGGCATAGCTAACCTGACTGCCTAGCCTGACAGCCTAGTCAAATTTGGAAGCTTTTGCACATACATTGCACTTGATACACTACTAATCTGGTGTATAACCACATTTCAAGATACATGTGTGAGGTTCAACTGGCTTTTGATGAATCGAGGCAAGCCAGACCAAACAGAGACTCTTTCGACTGAGGCTAGCTTGAGAATGGAGTGAGAAAAGGGCTTCTCTTTAACAAACCAGTTATCTTTACATATCTTGAGAATGTATAGAAAATAAGGCTTCACTTTAAGGAACATGTTTCCATCAAATGCTTCACTTTGAGACTCTACTAAGAATCTCGAGATATAAAGACAAATGATGCTACATGACTGAAGTCCTAATTGCTTTTCACCGCCCAGGCCAAATTGGACTGAACAGAAACTAAACAGTTTTGATTGAGGCTATGTTGGGAAGAGATAGAGACAAGTACTGCACTTTAACAGACCAGTTATCTACACATGTGGCATTTTGTTATAGATGTGGCATTTTCTAACACTATAAAGTGATGTTTAGGTACATATAATACCAATCCTGATTGAAACACAGTTCAAGATACGTCTGTGTGGTGTAAGATGCATTTGATGGCCCGAGCCAAGCTGGACCAACAAGGGCCTGTAGTGGACACTTGTTGGACCCAGGTTGTATTATTTTCAGCAATACAGGTCCCTGTGGCGGGACCAAATGCTAGTGATACAGTGTCTCTGGTGAGTGAGTGAGTGGACGGGTGGGTGGGTGGGTCAGTCGGTCACTGCGTCAGTCGATCGGTCACTGCGTCAGTCAGTCAGTGAGTTTTACGCCACACTCAGCAATATTCCAGCTATATGGAGGCGGTTTGTAAATAATCAAGTCTGGACCAGACAATCCAGTGATCAACAACATGAGCATCAATCTGCGCAAATCAGAACTGATGACATGTGTCAACCTTGTCAGCAAGCCTGACCACCCGATCTTGTTAGTCATCTCTTTCGACAAGCATAGTCGCCTTTTATGGCAAGCATGGGTTGCTGAGGGCCTATTCTACCCCGAACCTTCACAGGTCCTCTGTTGAGAACATATAGGAAAGAATGCTGCACCTCAAGCAACATGTTTGCATCAAACACTGCACTGTTATTTAGGTAGATACAATACCATTTTTTTCTGTGATGTGCTCTTGTTAATTTAAACAGTTGCATACATGCTGGCAATTGGATTTGGGCTGGTACTGTATACTATTTAGAATATATAATGGAAATACATGTGAATTTGTGTGTGTGCAAATGTATACTTGGTTTCATTCTTTATAACATATTACAAAATGTTGTGATGTAGTATATTTCTTTTAATATATATTATCATGCCATATTTGACCACTGACATTCACCAATATCCACTTCATATTTTACACCACCCCAACATCAGCTATAAACTGTCAAGATAGTTAACAAAGAAACATAACAAGTAACTCAGGATTTTTTTGGCTTGACTGTAGATTCCACATCTGAGAGGACAACGACATGGTGAGTTTTGTATCAGGCAGCTGAATAGATCAGTACGCCAGGTTAACGAGAAAATATGATGGTGGAACACCACTTGAAACATAATTCCAGCTATACCACAACACTTCAGCATCTTGAACCTGGGGGAAAAAATGAAGTGAGGAAACCCATAGTTGCAACATCCTGTTCGAACTGAAAAGTAAATTAGTGAGTTTTGACTTGATATTGTCATACAGATTTATTTTGGTATTCTTGCTGATCATTATTGTCACTCATGAACTTGAAGATATGCAGAATGTATGTGTTATTGTTAGATACATGTGTGATATATACGCACACAGAGGTGCATCACTGTGTGGGATCTTTGTCTTGGGATCGTGGGTGCATGTGCGTGGGTGAGACTAATCACTATTATTACACACATGATCTATCCAAGCACTACTTCATATAAGGTGAAAAATACGAGTAACACAAAGAATGTCGGGAGAACTGCATTTTACCGGGCGCACAGTTTAATTAGCCGAGTGCAGCACGATCGCCTCGGTTGCGGTATACTGTAGTACAGAATTCAGAAGAAAGAAAACAGTTCCGCATCATGTATCGTCTGTTGCCGAAGACTGAATTAAGTGCATTAATTGATTCAAGTATTCTCTTTTTACAGCGTGTCATGAATACCATCGTGTTTTGATTGCAGTTTTTTTAGTCTCACGCACGTCTTAACGAATTTCACAACCTCAAATATGATAACATGCAACATACCTGGATTGTGCACCTGTAGACACCTGACTTGTCGCCTGCTTACAGCTGTTTACAGTGTTGATAGGAAGTGACGTATTTTTAATCTGGTTCTCGCATTGCGCTGCTCTTTGAATCATTCTATATCTAATTTAGAGACAGGCGCCCAGCCATTGTGAATCTCGGCATATATCCACTCGGCAGGGCTCAGTGGCCATTTGATGCGACGCGTCGGCTGAACGGCAAACACATAAGCGCTCGCCATATGAAATTTGCAAGAAAGTAACTGACCCAAAATGTTTTTAAACATCTATGTCCAAAACAAGAAAATTGATATCATTTTGTTCCCCGTTTTACCATTTACACTGTTTTGTTCGTCATTTTCCGAAAACATAATCCTGAATGTGTACTTTAGATCTGAAACCGAGGTCAGCCCTTTGTTCAGATGACGTCATATCGTACATTCAATCACTGCTGTATGGGAAGCTTGTATAGCACGTATTGGAGTTGGTCAAGATGGCTTGATAACGCATTAACACAAATCTTAGCAATAGTTTCCTCTTGCATGCAAAAATCAACGAAGCACTCGTAAAATATGGATTATTACCTGAACTAACCACAGCTGTGGGTTCATGTCTGTTCGTGGACTAACATATAGACACTGAAATTAAAATATTTTACTGGCAAAAACGGTTAATAAATACTGTGAGTAGTAATCATAAAAAGTAGTGAAAAGAAGTCCAGAGACTTTCATTTTCAAAACTATGCTGACCTCGACTTGTCACATATTCTAGACTTGCACGGGCTTTCTTGCATATATTTGATTCGGGTTCTGTATGGCACACCTGTCTGGTACCTTTGATTATAACAGTGTCGCAAATAAATGAAGAGACGGTGTTCTGGATAGCTAGACATATTGCAATAGAATGAAGAGACGACATTATGCATGTAGATACATATCGTAACAGAACGAAGAGACGGCCGGCATGCTGGATATCGAGACATATCGCAGCAGAATGGAGAGACGGTATTCTGGATATCGAGACATATCGCAGCAGAATGGAGAGACGGTATTCTGGATATCGAGACATATAGCAGCAGAATGGAGAGACGGTATTCTGGATATCGAGACATATCGCAGCAGAATGGAGAGACTGTATTCTGGATATCGAGACATATAGCAGCAGAATGGAGAGACTGTATTCTGGATATCGAGACATATAGCAGCAGAATGGAGAGACTGTATTCTGGATATCGAGACATATAGCAGCAGAATGGAGAGACGGCATGCTGGATATCGAGACATATCGCAGCAGAATGGAGAGACGGTATTCTGGATATCGAGACATATCGCAGCAGAATGGAGAAACGGTATTCTGGATATTGAGACATATAGCAGCAGAATGGAGAGACGGTATTCTGGATATCGAGACATATAGCAGCAGAATGGAGAGACTGTATTCTGGATATCGAGACATATAGCAGCAGAATGGAGAGACTGTATTCTGGATATCGAGACATATCGCAGCAGAATGGAGACATGACATTCTGGATATCGAGACATATCGCAGCAGAATGGAGAGACGGTATTCTGGATATCGAGATATATCGCAGCAGAATGGAGACATGACATTCTGGATATCGAGACATATCGCAGCAGAATGGAGAGACGGTATTCTGGATATCGAGACATATCGCAGCAGAATAGAGAGACAACATTCTGGATATCGAGACATATCACAGCAGAATGGAGAGACGGCATGCTGGATATCGAGACATATAGCAGCAGAATGGAGAGACGATATTCTGGATATCGAGACATATCGCTGCAGAATAGAGAGACGGTATTCTGGATATCGAGACATATCGCAGCAGAATGGAGACATGACATTCTGGATATCGAGACATATCGCAGCAGAATGGAGAGACAGTATTCTGGATATCGAGACATATCGCAGCAGAATGGAGAGACGGTATTCTGGATATTGAGACATATCGCAGCAGAATAGAGAGACAACATTCTGGATATCGAGACATATCGCAGCAGAATGGAGAGACGGCATGCTGGATATCGAGACATATCGCAGCAGAATGGAGAGACGGTATTCTGGATATCGAGACATATCGCAGCAGAATGGAGAGACGGTATTCTGGATATCGAGACATATCGCAGCAGAATGGAGAGACGGTATTCTGGATATCGAGACATATCGCACCAGAATGGAGAGACGGTATTCTGGATATCGAGACATATCGCAGCAGAATGGAGACATGACATTCTGGATATCGAGACATATCGCAACAGAATGGAGAGACGGTATTCTGGATATCGAGATATATCGCAGCAGAATGGAGACATGACATTCTGGATATCGAGACATATCGCAGCAGAATGGAGAGACGGTATTCTGGATATCGAGACATATCACAGCAGAATAGAGAGACAACATTCTGGATATCGAGACATATCGCAGCAGAATGGAGAGACGGTATTCTGGATATCGAGACATATCGCAGCAGAATGGAGAGACGGTATTCTGGATATCGA
Organism: Haliotis asinina; assembly: GCF_037392515.1. Lineage (NCBI taxonomy): Eukaryota > Metazoa > Mollusca > Gastropoda > Lepetellida > Haliotidae > Haliotis > Haliotis asinina. The sequence goes on along the minus strand of NC_090295.1, from coordinate 3,283,385 downwards.
GACATATCGCAGCAGAATGGAGAGACGGTATTCTGGATATCGAGACATATCACAGCAGAATAGAGAGACGGTATTCTGGATATCGAGACATATCGCAGCAGAATGGAGACATGACATTCTGGATATCGAGACATGTCGCAGCAGAATGGAGAGACGGTATTCTGGATATCGAGACATATCGCAGCAGAATGGAGACATGACATTCTGGATATCGAGACATATCGCAGCAGAATGGAGAGACGGTATTCTGGATATCGAGACATATCGCAGCAGAATGGAGAGACGGTATTCTGGATATCGAGACATATCGCAGCAGAATAGAGAGACAACATTCTGGATATCGAGACATATCGCAGCAGAATGGAGAGACAACATTCTGGATATCGAGACATATTGCAGCAGAATGGAGACATGAAATTCTGGATATCGAGACATATCGCTGCAGAATGGAGAGACGGTATTCTGGATATCGAGACATATCGCAGCAGAATGGAGACATGACATTCTGGATATCGAGACATCGCAGCAGAATGGAGAGACGGTATTCTGGATATCGAGACATATCGCAGCAGAATAGAGAGACGGTATTCTGGATATCGAGACATATTGCAGCAAAATGGAGACATGACATTCTGGATATCGAGACATATCGCAGCAGAATAGAGAGACGGTATTCTGGATATCGAGAATTATTGCAGCAAAATGGAGACATGACATTCTGGATATCGAGACATATCGCAGCAGAATGGAGAAAGCATTGTGAGGTCATGGGTAGAGTTAACAGTTAAGCTTCACTGTTCAGTTCAGCTCAACCTGATGAGGGGGCTAGGATAAGCCTCGAAACCTCGTGACAGTAAACTCAAGAAGTTGCTATCCATAAAATTTGTCCTGTGTGCATCGTGACGTCGAGTACCAAGGGAGCAGACGTAGTGACGTCATTACAGTGTGACGTCATGCAAAGGTGTAAAACAGTGCAATATTCTTCCGCAGCGTTTTTGTGAAACAGGTTTGGGTTTGAAACCGTAAAAATAACAAAAATACGTTATTTTGTTATTTTAATGCATGTAAAACGTGAGTAGTAAATAAAATACTATCGTTCGGTCAGACACCATAGGCAGGACACTCGTTTCGTATAATTCGTTTGTAATGAGACCTCGTGTGATTTTGCGTCAGTTTTCAGGAGAGGGCGACTTCCTGGCGTGTTTAGATAAATGGGAATATAAGCCAGAATGTATGCATGCGTGTATGTGTGTGCATACGTGCGTGCGCGCGTGTGTAAATTTACAATACACTGTTCAAGGCACGTGATTCATTAGGACGCACATGAATTGACAATCTGGACGCAAATAACTGCAATTAATAGTATACGGAACGACGTAGATGTATTTACACATTAAAATATATAAATAAGACTCTAAATCAACAAAAACATATTTCCTTGATCAATTCCCAGTATATCCTCAGTATTTTCATCAGGTACGATTGATCAAAAACTTGGTCCAGTAATTGTAAGGATCCGAATGTTGCTTGGGGCACGTGTTTCTGCGACTGAAAAAAATATCCCACGTGCGCCGCGCATAGTGACTCACAGTGACCCACATAGTACAACTACAAAACAGAATAATAATAACTTTTAATACGTTTTTTTTCACAGTTTTCAAAATATCAAGAGTTATGTGCACGTGGGGTTATTTTATGTGTTTTAAGAGGAGGAATCGTAGGTTTTCCTTTAAGAAATTTGAGCTATGAGCTGCAAAACAAAATCCACAAAATGTTACATAAAGAAATATGTGGAGTCGATAGGAAATTCATCCAAATCTAGATTGTCAATAAAACTAACCATCCCTTCTAGGTGACGACTTAAGTTTAGTGTAATATTAAATCGCACGTGGCCACAAAATGATATGTCTTGTTGTCTCTGTTTCTACTAGTCGGAAACATACTAACAATTCACTATTTGAATTGTTCTGTTATGAACTGTAACAGTGTTAAAGATCGGATTCTTCACTCTGAGTACGAAGAGCATGAGTACGAATCCCTGATTGCTGAATCCACAAAAGTACGACTGAGAAAGTGTAATCCCAAACACAACCTATCTTGGGGACTGAATCCCACCTGGAACTGCACTATCTGTGTGAGGAGTTTTGCACAACTAGACATCAGATTGAGACAGGTGGAATTCGTTGAGTGGGCTCAATCGTGGACTATAGTGTCAATGACAATTACGTCCAAACGATGCGCCCATTCTCCATATGACGCTCACGCCCCTATCCGAACCAACCGGAAGTTGTGACACTTCCATTAACAGGTGCGGTAATGTCACGTGACCCAGCCAGGCGTGACGACGCGAAGTGTCACTGCTATCTTTTGTGAGAGATACAACGATGGCCTGCCTCCCAACATCATCTCCGTGGTGATAGGACGCCAGCGAGCAGGCTATAATGTTTCTCGGGCGCGTACAAGAGATATCAGCGGCGCGTGGATTTCTGACATCTCGCGTCCAGGACAATCAGCCTGTGTTTGCGCAGCATGTCAGACGTTGTGTACATATCTAATGACAGGATGATGGGTCTGTGAGAGCACAGGAATGTTTGTGTAGCTCCTGGAACGTCTATTGACACTGCTGACATAGAATCACATGTACCGTTAAGTGGCCTTTAACGCAGGCTCCGATTGCAAACTGTTTCCTCATTGAACTCCCATAACCTTGATTCTGTGCGTGTTGTGATAGTTGTGCAAGTTCTAGTTGGGATATACACAGAACATTTATTTAGTCGTCAACCCAGAATACAAGTATTGCATTCTGAGGATTTGCAATTTAATGTAGCACAAGCGTTTAAATTTGTTTTTATTTATCTCTTTTTGTTGCCTTTAATGTCGCACCCAGCAATAGTCCAAATGGACGGCGGCTTGTAAATGAACCAGACAATTCGGTGACTGACGTCATGTGCATCGGTCTACGCAGCTGGGATGCGATGACGTGTAATTGTATATTCGTGTGATAGTGGAAATAACATGTCATCATCTCGTCAAATTTGTTTTTATTTATCTCTTTTTGTTGCCTTTAATGTCGCACCCAGCAATAGTCCAAATGGACGGCGGCTTGTAAATGAACCAGACAATTCGGTGACTGACGTCATGTGCATCGGTCTACGCAGCTGGGATGCGATGACGTGTAATTGTATATTCGTGTGATAGTGGAAATAACATGTCATCATCTCGTCAACTCAAACACTGTAAATGTATATTTCATTAATCAGCGCTTGCTTCTCTTACGAATTTTGTTATTACTTCAACATTGAAACTGCCCATTCAGCTAAACGACGGCTTAATTGTCGGGACCCGAGGATCCCCAGGACGTTGCAGTACCCATGGCTACTTTTGGCAGACAGTTAAATAAATGGTCATAATTAGAAAATACGTCGTTTTTATTATTGCGTTGTTACGATCTGCCTATTTTTTAATTTTGAAAGTTGTTTCTCGGACATGGTACCTGCATTTGTTTCCAACAGTGCAAGCAAAAATGTGAACATAGGAGTGATTCAACTAGGTATAAATATATCTAATTCTAATGGTAATTCTATTCAAACTGAAATGAATACCCAATGAGATGGGAGATTCAGACCTAAGAGAAAATTGAGCCTAGCCTTGTTTGGGACTTTTGCATTGCAGCACGGACTTGGCGGGATGGGAAAATAATGTGGTTCGGGGACTGTGAGACAGACTATTAGGTAAAGGGTTCAAGCTCGGTTATGTACAGACAACCCGTAGTATCTCAGGATCCTGGCATCCTGAAGGGCCATAACTCGTAAGAACGAATTGCAGTGCCGCATGAGTACAACGGCGAAGTCTCCACGCAAGACCAATAAATTTGCGGAAAGACATATTTTACTTTGGTACAAACAAAACAAAACACGTTTTTTATCGAATATTTATTAAGCACTATGGTTTGATATCACAGGTAAGGGTGTGAAGGAGGAATTTGCTTTCCTTGTCACCATGGTCGCCAAACATCGCCTGTAGTCGGCGACTGAAGGCCCGCACGAGCACAGGGCTCCATTTTTATTGGCTGAGAGTAAAACCACGTGCTCTGTAGCCACGCAGTAACTCTGGACTCGTCAAAGTTTCTGTTTGACTTTTTATAGTCCGTTTTGAACAGTTTTGTATCTGAGAGATTGGGTGTGTGATAGTGTCCGGTTCTCTGGGTGGAATGTTTGATAATATCAGGAGAACCAGCATATCCACTGTCTGAGAAACTGTTTTCTTCCTTCTCTGGGGAAGTACACACTGTCCTGTTCACATACGCATGGGCAGCCGGATGTGGATACTGGGAACTGTGGGAAGGCACGCTACTCAGTCTTTTATGGCACTGACTTGCTTTTGACGTCACAGCTTCTGATGATGACGTCATGGGTAACTGCTGGACCTGTGTCATTCGTCGAGAAATGTGTTTTCTCAGCTGACGATGTACATTGTCAGACACTCCCGGCAGAGACTGGATGTAGGAGAGGATTTCTTCAGCACATTTGGAGAAACCATGTTGGAATCTGGCTTGAACTGCTTCTTTCACGTGTTGGTGTGTTGTGTTGATCTTCCTGACATTCCTCAGATAATCTACAGTGGTCTCCAGGATCTCAGCCTTCTCCATCTTGTCATAGTTGGGGTCCTGGGAAAATATAAAAACAATGAATTACCGACAGAACAAATATAAGCATTGTGTATTGTACAATGTATAGTTACAAAGCAATATGAAATATTAAACGAATTTGAAAAAAAATCAAGAAGGATTTTTCTTTTTTATTCGTTTCTTATTATTTACTCATATTTATTCCTTGAGCAAGCCAGAAGAATTCGATAATAACCGCTCTAAAAATATGCGCTGGGATGCCTGAGCTGAATATATAGCTTACATTTTGTTGTTCTGCTCCACACACGATCCCCTTGATTTCGGACAGACACTGGTTAATTCTCGCCCGTCGCCGTTTTTCAGCCATTAGCTTTCGACCCTGGAGAACAAAGTATAAACCCGTTATCATTTAGATATAAAATGCCTTTAAGCAAACATAATGAAGAATTCGATGCTGTGAAATCATATCTAAGGCTGAGAGAATGTAGTTTGTAAACAAAGTCATATCATGAATAATTCATTAGCCACGTGCATAGTGCAGGGCGGTGATAATTGTCCATATATGGACTGTCTGTTCGATATCAGAAAACAAAGAAGAGTATGTACCTTTCTATATCCAATATATTCCGAGTCTGTTTCCATCTGTCTCTCAAATGATTCCATGACTGCGATGTGTTCAGATCTAACAGACAAGTTTGTGTGTTGGAACGCTGCCTCCCCGACCCGCCTTTATACCCCTACATTCCCCTACCCACGCTAATCTATGCACAGTTAGGTTTTGACATCTGAATGGCCCGGCGCGATCCGATACGCGCAGCCAATCAGCGCACGACTTTTTAAGTGGTGGCACGCGCCGGCTCACGTTAAACTTCACCCGGAGACAGATGTTCTTCTCACGAATCGACAGGGATGATATTCTTCTGGAGCAGAGGCCATCTTGCTTAGCGTGACACGAGGAGTTACGTGGACGAGCACCGGCCTATCAACAATCTGGCGCAATATTCTGTCATTAACCTGTCCTAGACATAATAGACTCTTTCATCAAATATTTTTAACAACTTTCTTTCTAGAAAGTGTCAGTCGCGGAATAGCGTCACATGTAAGTCGAGTTGCGATATACCGTTATGTGCACTTAGAAAAGTATATAAGAAGCGAGTGAGTTGATGTGGCAATTGGTTGCGTGCTTAATTTAAAGCACGGGTCAACCGTATTATAGTTTTAGTTCAGAGAAAATGAGGAATTCTGGGAATGTTTTCATAATCCAAAAAAACTATTCAAAAACTATTTGATTCGTTAGAATTTCATAGGCCGGTTTGTTTGTTTTTTAAAAAGCAGCCTGAAGTTAGCAGCAGGTTCGTGTTTCGTTATTCGTTTTTCGAATAACGAATAACGTGCTAGCAGCGGGTTCTTTATTCAGACGCTCTACATGGAATCTCTATAGTAGTGCTGTCATATGCACTGAACGTCATGAAGTAACACATTGCTGCCCTGCTTGAAACACGAACCCGCTGCTAACTTCAGGCTGCTTTGTTAAAATGCATTAGCAAACTTATGAATCGAAGCAAAACATACCAAATGAAGACATCGTCAAAGGAAATCTTATCAAAGTACAAATACCTTTGTACAAATATTTAAAAGATAAATATTATTGATATATTGACGTCACGTCTCCGTGGATAATGGCGCAGTTAGTGTTTGTGTAAAATAAGTGTCTGCGTTTAATATTTACGAGTTTGTCAGATAAACATTTCGTTGACACACGTAGATACAGACAATACTCAATAAAATCTGATTTAAAACGGCATAGAATAGAGGATGTAAATAATTTACATTCTTAACTTCCAAAGCTCGACAGGGACGAGACAATCGAGTTAATCTCGTTCATTTTTCAACTTAGTAACACTATAAGATAAGATGGACATGGCTGTTTGACGCGAGGATCGATAGTGACGTCATTATCTTACTTGTCATGGCTAATTAATCTTCTTAATGAGTCGCCAGACCTATCAGTGCCATACGCGCGTTAATGGTTAAATAAATCATGTCTAGACTGGTTAAACTGGCACATTTGGATGAATCCATATACAGTAATGAACTATATCATTATCTGGGAAATAAAGGAGGGAGGGAGTGATTTTAGTTTCACGCCACACTCACCAACATCCCAGCTATATGGTGGCGGTCTGTAAATAATAGATTCTGGACCAGACAATCCAGTGATCAACAGCATGAACATCGATCTGCGCAACTGGGAACAGATGACATGTGTCAACCAAGTCACCCGATCCCGTTAGTTGCCTCCTACGACAAAGCCATATATTGCTGAATGCCTATTCTACCCCGGGACCTTCACGGTTCGGGAGATAAAAAAAAAATGGAAGTTAGTCGTTATGTACCATCTGAAAGGTTTCCTTCATGCACGAATAGAAATTTAGAAATCTTGTCCTACGACAAAAATGTCATGAAACATATATATTCAAAAAGATACACAATTTATTTACAGTATACTTTCGATCAGTCTCTGAATATCATTTTGATGGAAACAAACAAACCCATTCAAACCGCAAAGGAGCCCAAGAAGGACAAGAGATTCAGAATTTGAGGAAATCTAGACGTACTTCTCTTAGGGAAGAGCAGTCTGGAAACTAGACTAACAACTGAAATGAACATATTTTACTGAAATGGTGTCATTTATGTAAAGCATGCTTGAAATGTCATGGCGTGTGTGAATGGAACTGCATTATGAAGAGAGCCATTAAATATCACATTATTATTGACTTTTAGGCTCGTATTCAGTGATTTCGAAGAGATGTAAGAGGAAATATTAAAAAGAGAAGAAGAAAACGAGGAATATCATACTAGAGAGTCACACAGTGCAATGGTGTTTTATTAATTGTGGTGTTTTATTAATTGTGGTGTTTTATGTTCATCAGATACTCTCAGGTACAAAAGGTCTATGAAACACTAATTCACAAGTAAAATACAAGAACACCATAATGATAGAGCACTGATAAAACATGCAAATTCTGTGTATTTATACTTCATACTAATTGTAACTAGTTTGACATGTGCATATATTGAATGTATAACACACCACAATCTTCTCTCCACACTAGGTGTTATACATCACCTTGTTGGTAGCCATTGGCACGGACGAGTAATTACAATCAAGTACTCACTAAGTGCCGCTGACGTCCTGAGCTGTTGCTGACAAACAGGACAGTCAACCAAGTCATAATGAAACTGTTGAGTGGGGTGTCGGGCTGACAGGTTCACCCCAGGGGATATGACCTGTGTACCCCACCCGGTCAGTGCAGGCGCAAAGAAAAAGTTGTTACTAGTATGTCCTCTGTTTGTACAGCTGCATGGCAAGAAGCTCAGCGGATGTTGGGAGAAATGGTCTTTTGTCTCAGACTTTACATTTTTTGTACATCGTTTGAAGGGAAGAGAGGTGAACTTTAAAATATTAAATTAAACGGTCATTTTATACATTCTAGAAAAAAAACGTCATAGTTTAGTTAAAAAGGGTAAAGTATGTGATTAAGACTAGTCAGGTATGAGTTTGTACTCGTTGTGATAGGATTGCGTTGTTTCGGCTGATTGCATGATATATTTAAAACACGAAAAACGTTAGTGGGGCGTTTAATGCACAATTTGATTTGAGTTTCGTTCATTTCTATGTATGTGTCTGTGACAGAAATAAGAATCACCTTCGCATAAGAATGCACATATTTGTTTGTTCTATCCCTCACCCTTTATAGTCATAATCAGCCTGTACGCACCCTATTCTAAACTCAACTAAATGGTCAGTGGTTCTCGTTTCAGTTTTCATTTCTCATTCCACCACATCGTTATAACATTATTTCAGAGATCATATTTTGGTTTGCTTTGAAACAACGCTTTACAACGCCTTCTACTGGGTGTGGCTTTTGAGGAGGACACAACTATTTCAATATGTTTTCTCCTAGTGTGTGTGAAACAAATATAACTTGAAGTAATTTCTGTTTCTTGTAACAACTGACTGAATGAAACCCAAACATACGTTTTGTTTCACTCTCCGAATTAATCAACAGAAGTCAATTACTAAACTATCAATAGTCACACATACTATCGATGCATTGATAGCCTTTCGTGTCCATCATCGATTAATTGCAAGCTGTCGATACTTCGATGCGTGGTTACGCTTTAACAATCAGCGTGTAAATTGGTTTATAATTAGTTGTTTGTGATCAAGCCCCTGTCTTAACGTTTATTGATCATATTTAATGCAACATGCCCTTCTCAGTAAAGTATTAGCATTGAAATTTGTCTGTGACATGTAAACTTGTGGTGTGATCTTCCATAACCCTGTTGTCACCTCCACTCCCAACGTCTGTGTCTAATAACAATTTGCACGCGGAGGAGATTAATCCAACTGACTGATACGACTGTCTGGCTAGTCGATAAGATAAAACTCACTGTAAATTTAATCCGTTAAATCTGTTTACTGATATACACTTGTCTGAATTAATCTAAATGATCCAATGTTTACGAAACCTCTGCTATCAGTAACTGTATCACACTCCAGTTGACATCCCGTCCAGCAGAGTGAGGTAACCCCATTAAGTGTCAACACCTCAGTGTCTGTTATAAACACCAGGATATACCACAGATCATTATGACGTCATGCAGAGATCAATGACGTAACGGCATTGTTCACCGCCACCCATCCGGTGATGGAGATTGTTTGTAATGGTCATTGTGGTGAAGAACCCCGCTGGACTGGACAAGAAACAGCTGATTATGGACAAATTTGATGAAATGAGATTGGGTAATTGACAACAATATTGCAACTTAAAGTACATGTTGAGCGGTATACTGCCCGTGTTGTCCACAAATGAGTGAGTAGCTGAGACCATATCTGTTCGTTACAACCTTAAAGACGATCTGATTCGCATAGACACATGAACGAACAGATGTAGCTAAATAATAACACTGAATATACTGAAACTCTGTAGACGCCAGAGAATAACCAATGTAGATTATTCCTCGGGACGTTCACGGCAACACAGCACTGGAACTCTATAAATGGATCACTGAATAACCAATGACAACAAAAATGCCTTTATTTTTCAAAGACTGTATATTACAACAATTTGTACTGTAATGAAATCAAATTAAATAAACCTTCTTTTATCAATGACCACAAGACGAACTGTTAAGTACTTCCAAATAACTTTCACCAAGAATCGTAGAATTCTCTTTGAATACTTCATAAAATAGCATTCTCGATTGGATTTCAATAGTAGTCAAAGTAAAGGCTTGATTTGATGGAACAACATGTAAAGAATATTCACTATTGGGCATTTTAACATTTCTGTTTCATTTTATTATTAGCGCTCTGATTTCGCACTCAGGTGGGTAAATTTGTGGAAGGGAACTGGCTGCATGACCATTATTGATTAATGTCAGACTATCGCAATATAATTGAAGATTATATTGGCTTGGTTCTGCCAATTCGCACTTTTAATCATAACCATCAATAAATACATGGTATCACATAAAATGAACATTTACAATCGTAAAAATTACATGAATTATCAAATAAAAAAACCCCAGGAAATACATTCTTTGAAATAAAGGACAGGCTTTTCCTCTGCGAAGAAACGGGGTCTCCTAAATGAGAAAAACGGTCTAAAGATGCAAATGTTATTGTGTCAAACATGATGAGATCCGGGGTACTTTAGGGAAATCCCCTACTACACACCAACAATGCTCACAATGCCTTGTAAATCTGTGTCACGGTAAATCTCTCAATACCCCAGCAAACATTCCTCCACTCTCACTGTCATCATCCCGCTATAAAACCCCGTTGATGATGTTGTGACACGTAGGAACAATGACAGTGACGGATGGCGCACGCGAAGTGTCAAAACGTCACGCGCCATTAATTTGCAACGTTATTGGAGTTGAGGTTGTGTACTGTTATTATCAACGCGGACGAAAGCCCGTTGTCGAGGAGATTCCTTCACAATACTCGACAATGGGGTCAAGTAATATTCGAATTCGCTTCAATTGAGTCACGTGGCATGCGAGCACCTGTTGTATGGAGGACTGTGATGAGTGTGGGAAAGTTGAAGGAAGACCGTGACAAGGAGACATCCTAACACGTGCACCCTTGGCGTTTTACGTTGCATGCCGGAACAAGAAACAGTCATAGGAGTGTTTGGGCACCTTAATGCATTACGAATTTCAATACACATCCGGCGTTACATCTGTTTTTTTAATGTTTTTAATTTGTTGGGGTTTTGTTGGCTTTTTGATTTACCTCAGCAGCCATTTTCCTAAAAAATCAAATTCAAAAGAACGAGTAGGAAAATAAGGTATGATCAACGTGAATGAAGATATATAATAAAACGTTTACGTAACCGTCCTCCTTTTACATTTTGAAAAGTTTATGTTCTGTAAGGGAAAGCTCTACTAGTGATGGTCGATGCGAGCAGGGAAGCTCTAACAGAGTGGTGTAGATTATATATCCCTAATGGGAGGTTTTAATGAGGACCGCATCGGGGTAAAGAGCTGAAGATGTTCGTTTATTTCTATTTGTCATAATAAAGAAACTGACAGTTATAAAGTATCCCCTTTTTGTATTTCACTTCTAAATACCTTTCTGTCTTTCACATGTCTTTCTGTGTTATTTCCATATTTTGACATTTTCCTTTTTAGTTGTGCACAAAACATTCGTAAGTTACTTTCACGCCCGTATAAGTAATAAGCACAGTCGGTACTTGAATTGTACATGTGTCAATAGCTAGCCATGCAGACATGAAACATATACTCAAAGAAACAATCCAAGTCTAGGCCACCACAGTTTCTAGAAACTGAAGAAAGTCTCTGGGCTCCCTTGTATTTTTTTTTAAAAAAGCAACAACAAAAAAACCCAAAGAAACAATTCACTCTAAAACATGCTTATTTGATAGATTAGATGTTATATTGAACATCCATGAAACAAACGCTTAAGGGGCGGTGGGGGAAGGATGGTGGTTAAAGGCCACACCGAAGACCCAGGTTCGATTCCCCAGATGAGTAGGCTGTCCCTTTCTGGATTCCCCCGTCGTGATATTGCTGTAATATTGCTAAAAGCGATGTAGAACCATACTCACTTACTAACCAAACGTTTACAGTTGAGTTTAGAGTAATGCTGAGTATCTGAAACTGTACGATTCTAATCAACTTCATTTGACTCGAAATTAGCTACAGCGAGATAGGCGAGTCGGCACCTATAGTGAATCTGGGTTTGCGTTTTTTAGAGCGATTACATACAGTAAGGGCTGGGAAGAAGGGAAAATGACACGAAGACAACAACAGACGTTGTTTTATCAGCGCGATGTTACTGTTTGAATTGATCAAACCTATTATCAGACAACTGCACACAGATTTTATGTCCACTTCAAGCGCATGTCGCGCGACTACAAATGTACTTTGTAATCGGGAATATGTGGTATGGAAATTATGTATGTACATTTTCTACTCGTTATTAGGTTTTGCAACAAAAGCGCGTACGCACGCACACACCTCACATACGAGTGTAAAACGTTGCGCAATTAACAGTGACGTGATGCCCCGTTATCTTGGGTTCTCTGTAACTATCCGAGTGAGATAAACTCAAGGATGGCAAACTTGCGTCACATCTGATACGATTTTTAATGAATATTAGTATTGCCTATGTTTGGAGAACATTCTTGTATTAGACATGGTCTAATGGGTTTAGTCTCCATTCGACCACATCTCAGTTGGTCCACAAAAACAATGGAAGTCAATTAAGGCAACTCTCATAATGAGATGGCCTGACAAGGATGGGTTTAGTCATTAATCCCCTACATCTTTGTACATAATTTGTCAATTGCGTGATAGCAATACGACTGAGGACGAAGTCCACCTTTTTATTAGCTGTCCGTTATATACGGACTTACGATATGACTTATGGGAAAATGTACTAAATATTAATCCTTTATTTCTCTCTTGTCGCCAACCGACTAGACCCCATTCATAGTTAGTAATGCTAAGTTAATTAAACCTCTAGCTGCACTGGATAGTAAAATTTAATAGACGTAAACGCATATTGTAGTCCTGTAACTAAATATTTTACTGGTGAACATGGAACTGTCGATACGTTATTCACTATAACTATTTTTTCTGTAGTGTCTTGTGTCTCGTAGGTCATATGCCTGGGTGTTATATTTTAGAAGTGTTTTAAATTATGTATGTATGTTATATAACATTTATAACATGTGACACATACATATGTAATTTTTCTCTCTCATCTCTGGGATAGTGGACAAATTGATCTTGTTTTAGTGTTGTTATAGGGGCCTTCAATGGAGTAGGATATTTAGTGAAGATCTAAAGGCAAATACAACTTGGTTAAAATAGAATGGAGAGTAGATATGATTCAGGTATATAATACTTGCAACTCACTTCTCTGCTTTCATTTCTGTAACTTCATTGTATAAAATGATCGTTTGGGAATTATCGATAGTCACAATGACTAACCTACAGAAAGCAGGTTTCCTGATGGTAGACAGCGCAGATGACAGACAGCTGAGATAGTGAAAATGTGTTGTAAATGTATTAGACTGTATTTAAGACTGTAAATATTGTGTTATAACTCATATGTATGTTTGTATTTCAATGAATGAATGAATGAATGAATGAATGAATGAATGAATGAATGAATGAATGAATGAATGAATGAATGAATGAATGAATGAATGAATGAATGAATGAATGAATGAATGATACAGGACGACACATGCTGATTGTAATGTAATCACTGGCCAACAGACCATAACATGTTGTTTTAAGACTGTGAGCGAAAGGAGATGTGGGCGAATAGAGAACATGTCGGCCTAATGTATGTTGTATCCACCAAGTGACATTTAGATGAAGATTCTATGCTATATTTTCAGCTAAGGAGTTGCACTGAAACGTACAGAAGAGACTTGTATGACTGTACATTGGTTTGCGAATAGTGAAATACGTTAGCATTTATATACGTATGTTTGTGTAAATAGCACATGACAACTGATTTTATCATAATTGCATATAACACGTTCAAAAAGGTTTCCGTAGAAACAAATTAAACAAAGATATATTTTTAAACATTTTATTGCAATCCCGTTGAGGGATTTATCACAGTTGATTTTGACAGCACTCTGGGGTAAATGTGTGGTGGATCAATGAAATAATATGTATATTAAACTGAGTATATGCTATATTTTCAGTACATACTGTACATCTCAAAACAAGTCCATTTATGGAACAGTTCACCAGGGCCTCCAGGGAACCTGTTGCTCTGTCTGAATTTGTTGGGAGTAGGACCACGTGCTCTGCAGCCAAGATCGTACTCTTGAATCTTTGTCAACCATTTCTGTTGGTACTCTACAGAGTTCTGAATCTGAGAAACTGGATGAGGGATAGTGTTCGGTTCTGTGAATGGACTGTTTGATTATATCAGGAGAACCAGCATATCCACTGTCTGAGAAACTGTTTTCTTCCTTCACAGGGGAAGTGCACACTGTACCGCTCATGTACGCATGCGCAGCCGGATGTAGATACTGGGGATTATGGGAAGGTACTGCGTTCAGTCTCTCATAGCAGTTCCTTGTGTGTGATGACACAGCATCTGTTGATGACGTCACAGGTACCTGCTGAATGTGTTCCATACGTCGAGAAATGTGTTTTCTCAGCTGACGATGTACATTGTCCGACACTCCCGGTAGAGACTGAATATAGGAGAGGATTTCTTCAGCACATTTGGAGAAGCCATGTTGGAATCTGGCTTGAACTGCTTCTTTCACGTGTTGATGTGTTGTATTGATCTTCCTGACATTCCTCAGATAATCTACAGTGGTCTCCAGGATCTCAGCCTTCTCCATCTTGTCATAGTTGGGGTCCTGGAAAACGTATAAACAGTTACAATCAAGACAATCTCTATGTAAAAGCATCAGGAATTTGAAAACCTTAGAATATTATAGCCAATAACACACGCACACTCACAAGCGCGCAGTACAGTAGATACGTATTATAATCAAGAATACATTATACGCTTTTCATGGATAACAACTGTATTGTTTAGACAGCGTTTCAGAGCTAAGTGTTGCTCCTTCTTCTGGTGAATGCTTCCAAGTATTTCATTCGTAAGCAGGGCATTAAAGAAAGGTATAAACATCAGAAATTTATTGAAAGATATTGTTAAAATATTGTAACCTATAACACAAACGCACTTCTAAGCGCGCGCGCACACACAGTCAATACAGATGTCAGTCTGCTTACATTTCGTTGTTGAGCTCCGCACACGATGTCTTTGATTTCTAACAGACTCTGGTTGATTCTAGCTCGTCGCCGTTTTTCAGCCATTAGCTTTCGACCCTGGATGATAAAGAGATTGGTTAATGATAACAAAATGAAATTAGCTTTACAAATGTACAATGTGTATGACTGTTAATTTTTTAACGTTGAAAAAAAGTAGAAAAAAAGTTTGCAAAGGAAGACTTATGAGAGTGGAAACAACTCCATTTTCACATGAATATTTAATTAGCCACGTGCACTTATAATTTACAATATGTAAACCGTCCAACCGTTTGTTAAGACAGTTGTGAATATTTAAGTCAATCTTACCTTTCTTCGGCCCATATATTCGCTATCCGTTTCCATAGTATGATAATAGGATTCCATGTCTGCGATGTGTTCAGCTCTGAGAGACAAGTTAGTGTGATGGAACGCTGCCTCCCCGATCCGCCTTTATACCCCTACCCACGCTAATCTATGCACAGTTAGGTTTTGACATCTGAATGGCCCGGCGCGATCCGATACACGCAGCCAATCAGCGCACGCCTTCCTAAGTGATGGCACGCGCCGGCTCGCGTTAAACTTCACCCGGAGACAGATGTTCTTCTCACGAATCGACAGGGATGATATTCTTCAGGAGCAGAGGCCATCTTGCTTAGCGTGACACGAGGAGTTACGACAAAGAGCACCCGGCCTGTCAACAATCTGCCTCATTATCATCTTGTATTTCATTCAATGAAGGTTATTTCCACCTATTTGAAGCGTGACACGAGCTGTGTCGCATTCCGTCGCCTACCGTTATCTGTACTGAAAATACGTGAAACATTCACGGCAATGATACATACAAACCATTGTGTTAACACGATGCCACCATTCGTAGTAATCATCTTAACCAGTTTTCAGTATGAATGTTTTATAATTCAACATATTATTTAATGAACAACAAATGAAAATGGCCATTTTTACTTTTAATCATTATGTAAAAAAAGCCCATCCACGCATATACACCGTGGAATGGTTTCCTGCTTTCTAGCTAACGTGACACTTACATCTAATGTTTTTGAAGACTGGTGTTGTTGGGAGTCTTCTATTTTGGCGTGGAGCTTTGGTAATTTGTTTTCCATTTTATTTTCATGTCCCGAAGAATAAATCAGTTTAACGTTATGTGTCTGACATTGATAATCTAAATTCAGATATGTATTGTTTCATTTATTTTTATTTACTTAGCAGAAAAGACTAGCCGACCATTTTTTGGCATGAAACATGCTTTTTACTCGTCAACATGTTCGATCACCATTAGTGCAGTTTATTGTATTAATTATATTTTACAGCTGTTTTCTGGAGCTGTTTTACGTGTGATACAAAAGTCTGAAACTACAAGACACTTACCTGAAGTATTTTCTTGCCAACACAATCATTGAGCTGTCTGATGACTTAATGAACGGCATCCAATTATCAGATGACAACAGAGAGTCGTTAGTGTCACAACAAGAGCACTATACGAGTCTTAATGGATCTCGTTAATAACATACAGTAGCTGCATAGCATGCTTGCGTTCTTACCCACAGGACCGTGTCAAGACACCCACTAGACTCCAGACGGCGCCATGCTCATTATCTTCCCATCAAGCATAAGCTGTTTCTAAACATCACGACTAATAACATGTAAAAACACTTGCACCCAAATAGTATACACACCACGCCCATTACAAACACATTTGCTCCTAATATCTGAGCAAATGAAAGTTTACATTTGAAAATTGGATTTGGGTGAAAATTACAAACTTTATCAAAACGTAAACAGACTTAAAAACTATAAGATTTTGATTTAGCAGACTAACTTATGATTCGACTATATGATACAATTATTATTGCCGCCCTGTAACTTTTTCTTGTCTGTTTCATGTCGAATTCTATCACATCTGATGGAACAATTTCTCTTGTCCTGGAATTTGAACTAAACTTAATTTGTTTACTTTTTATCAGGTCGGATACATTCAATCTCGCTGTATAAGGATGCAGTGCGCACGTTGCGTGCATGCATGTGACCAATAAACAGTTACAACACCAACAACGACACCACCACCAACAACACAAGATACAATACAAAACTGTTTCGCTTCAAATGTCTTTATTTTTCAATAGTTTTAAATTGTTAATGTCCCAGGCGCGATTAATCAGTACACTTGCGATCATGTGAACACCTGGTATCATTTAAGTGTTGAAATGATTCATTTTTTTTGTCATTGTGTTTGATTATTGAAATGTTTTGTTGCTTTCATTTGCATGTACAGCGAAATATAATATATATGTTAAGATTTAATGAATTCCATACTTGTTTTAAGGTCAAATATATATTTGTTTCTTTTAAGTATGTTTCGCAAATGTTTATTCAGCTAAACCAAAACAACTGAGATTACCAAATACATTTCAAATTTAGACAATACTTTATCAAAGAGAATATTAAATAGTGTGTTATATTTTGTGTGTGCTATTTTCAAATTAACGTGATTAATTCTAATATATTTCTACATAGTAATGTCGGTTTAATTTTATTTCACCTGAATATTTGTTCAGTGGAAGGAAAATTGAAGAAGAGTTATATATCTTGTCTTGTCGTTTAAACAGAAAGAAACGGTAAGGGATGGGTGATGACATTATAACAGAAAGAAACGGTAAGGGATGGGTGATTGTATTATAAACAGAAAGAAACGGTAAGGGATGGGTGGTGATATTATAAACACAACAGTTTATGTGTAAGTTATTCGCTCAGAATAATTAATTAAGCATTCCAAAGACATTGTTTCTGAAGAAAAATAAAGAATATATATCTCGAATACGAATCTGCAAATCCTCAACATTTAATGTTTCTTCAACTTCTGAATGAAACGAATCCTATGAACAATATTAACATGCAAATACATGTACAGTGTATATACATATCATCATCCATGAAAACGGAACCTTTTGCAAGAACGGCCATAATGGAAAAGCGCTCGGAGTCATTACTGGCTGAGTAAAGGTATAGATTTTCCAAGTGATTCTGCAAACGGGAAAGTAGACAATACGGGATATTTGTAAACATCGGTTTCACAGGCGACGCATGAAATTGAGGAAATAACCACTTCACTTCACGTTCCTTATGACAGGAAAAAATATTGTACATCAGTAAATCTAATAAACACGGCTATCAGCTGGTTGTATCTCCCACGGGCCTTATTCCGCCAGGGTGACACCTCAATGGAATTTCCAATTATCTACGATTACAGTATTGTATCGGCCCGCATCCCACGGCATACCGTCATATTGATTCCGGGTGTATCGCGATGTGACACTTCGCGTCGTCACGCGCTAGTAGCGTCACGTGACATACGGGCACCTGCCGTGATTAGTGTCACAACTTCCGGCTACCCCAGTTTGAGGCGTGCAGGCGCTGGATAGAGATCTAGTTCAATGAGACCACTATGTCAATATTTACAATATTTAAGGGTCTATTTGTGCGTGAATTATGAAGGAATCATATTGCTTTTATGGGCCTTTTCTTATGGATATTATAGTGACTTTTTTCAGCTAAGCTTCCCACTGCACACAACTGTTTGTGCGAAATGAGAGACTACTTACGCTCTAGTTCATATAATATCATTAAAAATCTATGGGATATTCCATTTTACGAGCATACCAACAGTCAGTGCCAATGCACATGAGAAATGTGATCTATCCATACTGATGAAACATTTCCAAAGGAATGAATTGTCACATTTTCCTTTTGCTTCTCCTCATCATCTGTTTCCTCCTTGGCTTCATCTCGTAAATCCAATATTCCCTATTTTTTAATAGTATATATATTCATACTTATGACAAATGGTTTGTTTGTATCCATATGTAGTATCGTCCAAGAATTTATCTTTCATATGTTTATAAATGTATATGTTATCCAACATATCCAAAGAGACATTTAGAACGTAGTATAGCGCCATTTTACATTTTATTTAGGTATATTTTGCAACATATGTCATATTTGGGATTTCACTTCCTCAGTAAAGTACAAATTCTAGTACTTTTTAGTTGAGTCCCATTCGGGATTCGAACCCGCACCCTCAGAGTCAGGCAGCTAATCGCCAGCACACAAAGTCAGCTGCCTAACCCGCTCAGCCACCGCGACTTCCCAAAAAATGAAAGTCGGACAACTGGTAGTCTAGACTGCGTACTTTGTGTACCCCTCTGATAAGTGTGAATTGGCACGGCTCCCACGACCGAAAGCTATGATTACATGTATGTTTTGTACGACAATACAAAAACAGAAACGTCCGTCCCCCGGACTTTATGAAACTATTTCAAATATGTTATATAACAAGCTAATATGAATATGAATGTACCAACCTGTTATCTAAATATGAAGGATGGTAATGGTTCAAGAACAGTAGCGGAGAAAACACTTATTGTGCACATGAAGATAATGAGCCCCTGACTTTAATCTGACCACAAAACACCTCTGCTTCCTGTAGACTAACGAAAGACACCGATGTAACGTATACCCATTCGTTCTATTCCATTCGACGGGTTCTGTATAACCCGAAGATAAACCTGAGCCAACTCACACACACAAACGTTGGAAGACAAAAGCCAATACCAAGTCCAACACATGATAATATTCCCGTATGAAATACATCTAATAACAATTTCTTTTTATTGTCCGTTTGGCTCAAAAAAGGGACCGATGAATTGCAGTCTAACTCGAAAAATGATAAACATACCATACTCAATGAAACGTTGGTCATATTCAAAACATTTCACAAATTCTGTGAGTTTTTTTGCAGAATTTTTGTCCTAAACGAGTTCTATTAACAATCTATCACTAAAATATTGACACAGTTCACTATTTGCTAGGAGGGAGGAGTGCAGAGAAAGGGACTTTAGTGTTACTTTCGCAAAACATGGGAATGAATTTATGTACTATCTTTCGCTCGACAGGGTGTTTTTTCAAAATGCTTATGTCTTGCTCCGCTGAGGTGCTACAAATATCGTCCTGTTTCCCTGTGTATGTGTAGTATTTCACTTGGTATACCAACCCTCGGAGCAAGTCCCCGACCAGATTGTCCGGACATGCTCGGAGTGTTTTGTACAATTACAGCTTTAGCGAAACCAAAGTCATGACACCAAGTGTCCTGAATATCGACGACACTTATATATTCCTGTTATCCTTCGACTGGATCAAGTCGACAATGAAAAAAAAAACATGAGAGACGTTTGTAAATAAATCTTTTTATATTTATCAACACCGGTAATTATGTACCACCGTACAATATATATGTAAATGTATGTAATAAGCACTGTATGATGCGTGTTTTGAATAGTTTTACACGTATTAAACTGTACAGTCACGACAAGCAAGTTTATATTATACATGTGTGTAGCCGTTCACCAGGGTCTCCATGGAACTTGTTGTTCTGTCTTGATTTGTTGGGAGTAGGACCACGTGCTCTGGAGCCACGCCCTAACTCTAGAGTCGTCAAAGGTTTTATGGATTCTGGTCGACTCCATTTTACAAAGTTCGGAATCGGAGAGATTGGATGGGTGATAGTGTCCGGTTCTGTAAGAGGACTGTTTAGTAATATCAGGGGAACCAGCATATCCGCTGTCTGAGAAACTGTTGTCTCCCTTCACTGGGGAAGAGCATACTGTCCCATTCATGTACGCGTGTGCAACTGGATATTGGGAACCGTGAGAAGGTACAGAGCTTATTCGCTCATTGCATCGACTTGTGAATGACGTTGTATTCCCGACTGATGACGTCACAGGTACCTGCTGAATGTGTTCCATACGTCGAGAAATGTGTTTTCTCAGCTGACGATGTACATTGTCAGACACTCCCGGTAGAGACTGAATATAGGAGAGGATTTCTTCAGCACATTTGGAGAAACCATGTTGGAATCTGGCTTGAACTGCTTCTTTCACGTGTTGATGTGTTGTGTTGATCTTCCTGACATTCCTCAGATAATCTACAGTGGTCTCCAGGATCTCAGTCTTCTCCATCTTGTCATAGTTGGGGTCCTGGAAACAGTGATAGAAACAATAAACAACCATGCTTTACACCATAAAAAGGAAGTAGCGTTAAAAACTCGCAGAAAATGCCTGTTGTGAACATTGAATAATGATTAAATCTAATGTTTAAAATATCATGAAATCAAAACACTGTATTGCCATGTGAAAAAATAAACTAAACAAATAATTATGTAAAATATATTTTCAAGTTTTTCATATCGTGAACTGGAGTACTTACATTTCGTTGGTGAGCTCCACATACGATGCCTTTGATTTCTGTCAAACACTGGTTGATTCTGGCTCGGCGCCGTTTTTCAGCCATTAGTTTTCGATCCTGAAGAAAAACAGATGAGAATGTAACAACAAATCTAACGTACACACAACCGAAGTTTCAGGTGTGAAGATTACTGCTATGCAATTGACAAAGAAGAGATTTTATGTTGTAAAAACGACTGGGATACAGTCTATTCCCGTTTTATCATGAATATTCAAATTAGCCACGTGTCTCGGATGTAAACATGTTCAGGTAGCGTATATGAAACTTATCACAGAAGGCTGATGCTTACCTTTCTTCGGCCCATATATTCACTATCTGATTCCAGGCTATTATGATGTGATTCCATGACTGAGGTGTGTTCAGCTCTGAGAGACAAGTTAGTGTGATGGAACGCTGCCTCCCCGATCCACCTTTATACCCCTGCATTCCCCTACCCACGCTAATCTATGCACAGTTATGTTTTGACATCTGAATAGCCCGGCGCGATCCGATACACGCAGCCAATCAGCGCACGCCTTGTTAAGTGGTGGCACGCGCCGGCTCGCGTTAAACTTCACCCGGAGACAGATGTTCTTCTCACGAATCGACAGGGATGATTTTCTTCTGGAGCAGAGGCCATCTTGCTTAGCGTGACACGAGGAGTTACGTCAAAGAGCACCCGGCCTGTCAACAATCTTGTATTTCGTTCACTCAACTTTTCAATGCTATTCGGAAGGTGCACATCCTGCTGCGCTCCGTCGTCATGAATTTCACAGCAGTAACATGTAAATACAAACACAATACTGGCTAAACCTATTTTCAGTTTATATATTTAATTCAATCAACTATAACATTAGCATGTCTTTCAACTTTTTAGGTTTTGAGACTCATAAGAATACACTGAACACATGGTTTTTGTGATCCGTTTTCACCTTTCACTTTGCTTCTTCGGTTTCGACATCGCCAGGATTATCTCTTGGGCTGATAATCCTGATTAATCTAATGTCAAAAGTATCAGGCTGTCGATTTAACTAGACAGTTGTTCCAAATTTAACAATGGAATGAACTTAAAACTGGCATAGCATTTTTCTAAAACAAAGACAAAGTGCGGTCTATTTTATCAACAATGGTACAGGTCGTCTCTCTGGAAATAACGATGACGATGCAAATATGTACACTGTTGTATCAGAAACAAGTAATATTTTCATTTTGTTATGTTTTACGCATTGTCTGTGTTTTTCTGTGACGAATATTCTCTCACAATTCCGGTAGGATAGGTTGAAGTGTATATTATGTTGGTGTATGGCTTATGATTTTATTGGAGAAACTCGAATTGAATCTCTGTCAGACGTTTTTGTTATCGGAAAAACTATCATATAATCTTTTTCAAATACGATACATGTGTACGGGAATCACCCTCAGTTGTAAAATATGAAGTTCCTCAGTAATCATGATTATTATGAATACATGCATTGTGACTTAGTGGCGAATAAATATTATTTCCTTTAGGACACAAACAACGTTATTACGTCTCTCCCAGGAAGTCTGTGAGCACTTGGTGATGTTTGGATTGAAAATAAACTCTCTATCTCTGTTTCAAGTTTGTTTTCTCTTAATCATCTTAAGGGCTTCTAATTAAAGTACTAGTGTCTGCGCTTTACCGAGAAAGTGTTGTACCAAATATAGCACGTGTTACATCTTCAGATTATCCACGTGCAGACCTGTTAATCCGTATTAATCCACTGATGGCGTCGCCATGAGGATAAGGTCGTCAGACACGTTGATATTATCTGGAAATATAACTAATATCTCAAATCTTCTTAACTGACTTTTACTAAACATTTTATCTGTGGTATTGTAGGTAATGTTGTTAAACTATCGTTTCAGTGAGCAGACACATCATTGGCATAGTTTTCAGAGAAAAGTCCCAGTCACTCAGTGTGGAGCCCTCACTGTACATGAGATAAGGAGCTAGTCAGTCTCAATGTTTGGAAATCGACCGACTTATTTGATATATGTATAGGATTAATGGCTCTCTCTTATGTCGGTGAGCTAAACGTTTTCCAATTGAAACATATGAAAATGAAAAATGACAAACAGTGGTGCGTCAGGGCTGTTACTCATGTCCGTGTCATTTAACGTAAATGAGTCATCTCATCTTTAACACAGAACAGCATTTCCCCAATCCGTGTGCCACAGTCCACTCAGACGTCCGGCCAGACGCGGTTTAGACACCGATCATGTGTCAAATAATAATTCTTCTAATCACATTCTGGTAATTAAACATGTACTCAGAAAGGTTATTCGTGCCAGAACGAATGTGTCCATCATTAGACCCGTCACGTGTCCTCATCGTAAGCATACTATTCCGGTAAACAGTTATTTGTTGTTCAGCGAGTAAATATTATGTGTACGGCGCCAAGCAGTCGAATATGATATGTGATGTACTTAATAAATGTAAACATTTTATATGCAATTTAAGTGACAAGTATACCTTGTGTATACACGGGTACAGATATACACGTTTCATGCCGTTGTATACTTATGGTAACATTAGTGTCTTTTTGTCGACACGTGGTGAGTTAAAGAAATATTTCGTCCGTGATAAAGGAAAACAGTTTCCACGTACTAAAATTACTCCAAACTGATCATAAACAAAAGCGTTGCCAGATACATTGCAATCACAGATATACCCTGTATTCTGTTGTAACCTTCTCAGATTTGAATGCTAAAATATGTTATTATTTACTCTGTCCTCTAAATGGAGTGTTTGCTGCCACCAGAGACCATAGATAGTCGCTGCTATCTCTATATTGTCGTCGTATGTGATTCTTGATATTTCTTGATAACTTTTCAAATTGTTAGTAAAAACTAGGCTATACTTTACTCTGTGTTTTCAAACCAATATTTATAAGGCAATGTAAGCTGCTGCTATTTAATAGCTCTATTTAATGCTCTGACTACTGTCATCGTATGTGAGTGGCATACGTTCTTAATCTTTAACTACTATTTACAGGAACAAACAGTAAGTTGTCAACTATTCTTACTTATATTATTTTGAAATCATATATACATTAACACACTTGAAATACGTGTGAAGATCCGGGGTACAAATTGCCTTCAAGGAACATGTCCCTCTCTGAAGAGTCGGAGGCAAAGCCCTCTCACTTGGTTGATGGACACCATAGTGACTGTACTGAATATCCCCGTCTCATTCAGTGCATTAGGTCCATTAGTGTCAACACCCCAGAACACTGTATGTTATAAACACCAGGATATATCACAGGTCATTATGACGTCACACAGAGATCTGTGACGTAACGTCATTGTTCACCACCACCCATCCAGTGATGAAAATTGTTTGCAATGGTCAAGAGCCCTCCTGGGCTGGACAAAACAGCTGATAGAGAATAATTGGCTGACAAGGTATCAAGAATTACACATGCTGCTTTTATTCCAAGTTAAGCCTGTTTGGACACATTTACAATGTATGGAGACTTTCACACGTGAACGAGACCGTTGTGAGATTCGACAAGACTTCTTGTGAAATTTCCCAGAGAGAAATATAACAGGGTATAGTGGATTCTGAGTTTTTCAGGTACAAACATGGTACAAATGTAATTACAAATTACTCGTTTATGCCTTTGATCTCTAGTCAGTTTCAGGTGCGACTGGTCCTTTTTAAAGAGTCCAGTTAAAGAACCAGATTAGTATAAAAATCGAGCATTCAACATCCAGAAGTTTTCTATTGTGGATTTTCCACCCACATTTGCAATGATTACAAGTCTTGATGTTATCTGTGGTGAGAAAACATGCAACTTCTGGATTAACACAACATTTCTACCGTGCTATATCTTAAACACTATTCAAATCAGGATACACTTTACTCTCACTCCCTCAAACGCGCATTTCCTATCTAACTAATCTATACACCCCCAACCCACCCCCCAAATTGCCTAGGTATGCCAGGATCTCTGTTGTGTCAAAATTGTACCCAACTCGTGGGCATGAAAGGGAAGTTAACTGATTACGACTTTCGACACATTTTGTTTTCTTCCAACATTAAGATGTAATAATCTGAAATATGTTTTCTTCAAATCAGTGAAATGAATTAACAATGCCATCAAATGCTAGTGATTCACACAACGTCCAATCAGCTTGGACAATTATTTCAGACACTGGCACAATTGGTGGACATAACTGTCAACTGATTGTTCAGTCAACACTCCGGACATTGCAGGACCCATGTGCTGGACCTCGTGTATCAGAGTCCGACCAAGTGCATCTTCAGACTCTTTGTAGAGAAGGTGGCGCCTCCTTTCGGAACAATTCACGGTCATATGACACTAACTGCTAACTTTACAGTTGATTATTTGACACGAAAGTGTTATCACAATACCTGTTACGAAAAACGGCTTATATCTCACCCTCGCAGAATCTCCAGCAAATGGATAATAACGGATCCCAAAGTGTGATGGGTTGTAAAACTGTGAGATAATGTGGTTAATACCAAATGATTTAGATAATATATTCAGCGTCTCATAGAGTAACCGGTGAACTTACAATGGTTATTGTGAAACGCTGAAACCGTATCATACCGTCAAAATACTGAACTGGTTGGACTGCATAGGAGTGAACTTGCATTAATGGAAGATAATCTTGGGCTCAGTGTTCAATATGACAAGTGGAGTTTGCCCGAGGCACGTGCCTTTAGTAATGATCCCTCTAATAATACCACAGCAGTAATTTCGGACTATAGGTCACATTCCTTCGTTACTCTTCAATGTATCGCGATGTGACACGCCGCGTGGTCACGCTCCAGTAAGGTCACGTGACATACGGGCACCTGCCGTGATTAGTGTCACAACATTTACTGTCCCAGTTCGAGGCGTGGAGGCGGTGGCGGAGGTCGTTCACGTGGACTTTATATACTTGTTGTGTGTTATTATTTGTGTTTGTTCGGAAGTTTGTTTGTGCAGTGTTGTGCGGATACTTTCATGGACATCAAGCCGACACCAAGGTATCTATAGAGTCTCAAACATGGAGTTTTCGCCTGCAACTGGAGCACAATCGGCCTGTTCAAAACGTCTTTCCAGAGGATTCAGTATAACAAGTTACATTTATTTTTCTTAACACTGCCCACATATTTGTATTGGCACCTGTTGCGGCCATTGGTACCCATCAAAAGTTGACTGTCACACACAACTAAATTACTGAAACCCGTGAAGGTTCAAGTAAGAATTGGCAACAAAATCCTTTCCTGATTACTAAGAAATCTCTGCAAAAAGCAGAGTCGATTCTACATTTGTGACTATAACATAAGTATATATTTGTCTCAGCAGTATTACAGCTGTACGATGCCGTTTGTAAACAAATCTAGTCTGAACCAGACAATCCAGTGATTGTCACCATGCGATACGATGACGGAGCATGTGTTTATGAATCACTGGACAGTCATGATACCGGGTGCTCGCGAAAAGGAGAGAGCGCATCCTGTTAAACGTGTGGTGCCCGTCATTAACATATGCCTAATGAAATAATTCGGAAACCTGGTATAAATCAAGTCGTGCTAGTCGTGAAAGGCAACTAACGAAACCGGATGGCCAAGCTTGCTAACTTGGCCAACACATGTCCAACTGTGTATAGCGATGCTCATGATGTTGATCACTGGATTGTCTGACTCGAGACTCGATTATTTACACTTTGTTGGAATTCTACTGAGTGCAGCGTTTGGGATGGGGGTGGTGGAGGGGGTGGGGGAGACAGTGGGGGACGGGAAGATGAAAACATATGATTCAATCCACAAGCCGTAGCAAATATCAGTTTCTGGAAACGTGTGATATCAAGGTGTGGACAAGACCTTACACACCTGTAGTCCTAGATTAGAATAGGTACATTGTATGTGTAAACAATTACAACAAATGAACGTAGATGTTTATTTATTATATATCTTTCATCAACAAACAATATATCACAGCCAATATATATGAAGTGTCCTGGATACAAAAGCACTAACGACGACTTAGGCAAAATCACAACCATTGTTCCTAATATAAAGTTCACAGTAGCATTTCACCAGGGTCTCCAGGGAACCTGTTGCTCTGTCTGAATCTGCTGGGAGTAGGACCACGTGCTCTGGAGCCACGCCCTAACTCTCGAATCTTTGTCAACCATTTCTGTTGGTACTTTGCAGAGCACCGAATCTGAAAAGCTGGATGATGGATAGTATTCGGTTCTGTTTGAGGAGTGTTTGACAATATCAGGAGAACCGGCATATCCACTGTCTGAGAAACTGTTGTCCTTCCTCACAGGAGAAGTGCCCATGTACGCATGTGCAGCCGGATGTGAATACTGGATGTTGTGTGAAGGTTCTGCACTCAGTTTCTCATGGCAATTTCTTGTGTATGACGTCACAGCATCTGTTGATGACGTCACGGGTACCTGCTGAATGTGTTCCATACGTCGAGAAATGTGTTTTCTCAGCTGACGATGTACATTGTCAGACACTCCCTGTAGAGACTGGATGTAGGAGAGGATTTCTTCAGCACATTTGGAGAAGCCATTTTGGAATCTGGCTTGAACTGCTTCTTTCACGTGTCGATGTGTTGTGTTGATCTTCCTGACATTCCTCAGATAATCTACAGTGGTCTCCAGGATCTCAGCCTTCTCCATCTTGTCATAGTTGGGGTCCTGGGAAATGAAAAAAGAAAAATATGAGCTTGTGTTGTGTATTGTGTCAATGAGAAGTTACTATATAAATACAAACGCGAGTCCATGTTGTGAACATATAAAAAGAAATCAAGAAATGAAAACATTGTATAGCAATGTCTAAAATAAAAAAATAATGTGGCATGTGACCATATCAAATATTTTCACGTTTATTTTTCGTACTTACATTTCGTTGGTGAGCTCCACATACAATGCCTTTGATTTCTGTCAAACACTGGTTGATTCTGGCTCGGCGCCGTTTTTCAGCCATTAGTTTTCGACCCTGAAGAAAAACAGATGAGAATGTAACAACAAATCTAACGTACACACAATGAAAACTACAGATGTGAAGATTACTGTTATTAAATTGACAAAGAAGAGATTTTATGTTGTAAAAACGACTGGGATACAGTCTATTCCCGTTTTATCATGAATATTCAAATTAGCCACGTGTCTCGGATGTAAACATGTTCAGGTAGCGTATATGAAACTTATCACAGAAGGCTGATGCTTACCTTTCTTCGGCCCATATATTCACTATCTGATTCCAGGCTATTATGATGTGATTCCATGACTGAGGTGTGTTCAGCTCTGAGAGACAAGTTAGTGTGATGGAACGCTGCCTCCCCGATCCGCCTTTATACCCCTACATTCCCCTACCCACGCTAATCAATGCACAGTTATGTTGTGACATCTGAATGGCCCGGCGCGATCCGATACACGCAGCCAATCAGCGCACGCCTTGTTAAGTGGTGGCACGCGCCGGCTCGCGTTAAACTTCACCCGGAGACAGATGTTCATTTTTACTCCGCGTGACACGAGGAGTTACGTGGACGAGCACCCGGCCTGTCAACAATCTGCCTGTCAACGATCTTGTATTTCATTGAGCTAAAGTTAATTTTATCAGTTTGAAGCGTGACACGGGCTGTGTCGCATTCCATCGCCTACCGTTACTCTGAACTGTAACCAACTGCCAGGGAATCACAAAACCGCTTTCTCAATGGCATTGTGCATTCAAAGATTACAGCGTTCTGAAAATATTATTTTCTTTTAAGTTTTAATCTTAAACTGTACACCTGGCCTCGAAATACAATAAACTTCTGTTATTCTGTAGAATCATTAGTGCCAGAAAAACAGAATTTTTGCATTGACCTTGCTGTGCATTGCACTGTAACACATACATGCATGCATCTGTCCGTCTGTCTCTCCATACACACACACGCACGCATAGAAATCATTTGAAACACTAAATGAAACTGTGT
This sequence comes from Haliotis asinina, assembly GCF_037392515.1. Taxonomy (NCBI): domain Eukaryota; kingdom Metazoa; phylum Mollusca; class Gastropoda; order Lepetellida; family Haliotidae; genus Haliotis; species Haliotis asinina. Next base: position 3,254,162 of record NC_090295.1, on the reverse strand, counting down.
ATTTATCGATCTAAGTCCGTTTATTAAGACTGTATATTAGTTCTTTCAAAAAATAATTTTGTAACATTTTTTCAGACAAAAATCAAAATAAAGTATTTGCCCTGACTTTATCTAATACCATGGGCCATTAATTTAACGTTACCTTTTTGAGCTTCACCTACAGTCAGATTATCCAAGTCCAAGTGTATATTTGTTAATCCATATTTATACCATGTAGCTGTTGCTATGAAGCTGAGCTCGTCAGACACATGTTCAAAATGTGGAAATCTGGTTAATATTGAAATTTGAAATTGGCTTTGGGTGAAAGTCCTCTTTTGTTTACACAGTAAATGCTGGTTCAATAGGGAAACAACATCATTAGTATTATCCCATGAACACTACAACACGGTGTTGGGATACGTCGGTGATGATTGCTACCGGTTCGTTCTTGTGTCGATGAGCTAAACTTTACCAAGTGAATAGTGGTGAGTCAGGGTTGTTACTCACCTCCATGTCAATTTATGTAAGAATGTCATTTACCCACTCTGAGCATATCATTTACACAAACCGCTACTTAACATTTAATAATTCCCTTGCGCCAATGTAAACTAAGACGTCGAGCCAGACATTGTTTGGATAGCGATTATGCAATTGCGTCAATAATAATACAGCCTGGAAATTAACCGTCTACTCTACAGGGCTGTGAGTGTCAGAATACTTGAATAATGTACAACGTTTTACGTCCCTTTATTGTGACAAATATGTATTTTATATACGGACGATAAGGTGCTGGGTTCCGCTCCACCCACCAATTATTTTCAAATTCAAAATCCATACAAAAATAAAATATGAAATCCTAATACCCACTTCAGGTTGCAACATCTTTCGGTCATGATCACCTCTCATACGATCAAGCACTAGGCCAGGGTCTAGACTAGCTTTCAGTCTCTGACTGTATGTAAGTTTGATTAACAAATAACCCCGAATTGAAAATGATCTCAGGTGACTTGGGAGAATCAGAATCTGATGAAATCTATACACGTACTTGCTTCATTTCGGGCTTGAACATGGCAGAATGGGTTGAGCGGAATGGAAAATAATACGGTTCAGGCTCGTTACCTTCATCGCCTGGCGAGAGCGCGAGCGAAATAATTTGGGAAAGCGCAAGTAAAATCTCCAAATCATTATCATCATCATTGTTGATAAGTGTCCTACATAAAACAGAGATAAAACTTAAAACTTAAAACCGAGTTTTAAGTAGGGTTGGGGTACTATTCCAGCATTTAACCTGAACACGAAAACCATAATAACTGTATGTGTAAGAAAAATTCGTTTGCTTCTGGAGACGACAGAATTGTTCCAGCATAAACAAATCTTTGAAGTTAAGAATCAAAATGTCCAACTAAAAATACCTATTGTATATTTAAGATTATTACGGTTTCAATCATATTCAAAAGTGTATCCCTTTTTCCCATTTCACGATCGCAGCTTTGTGAAAGTCATGCTTCACATTTCCGAAAGGCAATCAAGACTGGCTTCTTCAAGGCAACACCATTCAAGACCCCAATAAATATTTTAAAACATTGGACATATGTCATTGAAAGGGAACTGATAGATTTGAAAGCGATTTTAAAATTACTCTGTAAATGAAACGGAAATTGATAAACAATTTCCTCTTGAAATTGATAAACAATTTCCTCTTTAATGCAATTTCCCCTGGATATGATATTACATTGCACTCGTTCAATATGATTTTTGCGAAGCTCAAATATTTCTTCACCAGTTTCGTAAAATGGTTTCTCACGGGGATGGCTGTAGTATGGGTTTCAGTGTCAACACTTTGTGTGTCATAAATACGAGGGTATATCACAGATCATTATGACGTCATGCAGAGATCTGTGACGTAACGTCATTGTTCACCGTCACTCATCCAGTGATTGAGATCGTTTGTAATGGTCAGTCTGGTGAAGAGCCCCTCTGGGCTGGACAAAACAGCTAATGGAGAATAATTGGTTGACAAGATATCAAGAATTACACATGCTGTTTTCATTCCAAGCTAAGCCTGTTTGGACACATTTACAAGATGGGGACACTCCCTCGCGTACAGAACAGTTGCTATAATATTTAATTGTGGCTTGTCACCACATACGTAGGCTGGAATGTACCGTGTGAAAATTAGCTCTTAGTTGATGCTGAAGATTGTAAAGACAACACGTTTTGCAGACAATTAAAATGAAGTGAAACAGAACTATAATCTGTATCTAAAACCAGAAGTAAAAAAAAATTGTACGTTCAATTGTACAAGCACAGTTTGCGGAATAAATGTATCTAAAACATTTTGAGTATAGAATGACTTATTATGTGTATCCCGTCTCTACACTCACAGGAACACAAGCATGGCCCAACTCATTACTTACGTCGTATCACCTTTGGGATCTGTCGACTGGTAAATATAAGAAGGAATGTATATAGTGTCCACACATCCCAGTGAGTCGTGTACAGAATTGATAACATTTATCAGCATGATCAAAATGAATAGAAAAAATGCTATGAATCAGTACGGTTCATCACATTAAATATGATTTAATAAGTACAGTATGATAATTATGGATCAATATAGATCCAGTCACTAATATCGTTCAATAATGTTCAACTTGATTAACATCATATGCTTAGTACCCTAAGCCTAACTGCATGTTGTACTAATTTTTCAGATAAAATGTCTGTTTTTATCTTGATATATTAACCTACCTAAGAAGGTAAATAATTAAATGTGGGAAAACTGACGTAGTAAATAAATGCCAAATTGACGGTATTATTGACAGCGTGAACACTAGATATTGTTCGAAATAGCTCGATCACATATTGTCACCTGTCGAATACAATGTTTCACACGATGTCCAGGCAGTTGGATGAATAAATTCGTGACACTGACACCGTGCGAAAATCATTTTTTGTCAGGTGTAATAACCAGTTGCCTGGTCAGCTCTCCGGACATTGCATGAACCATCTGCTGGAAATTACGAAGGCGTGCGTCGGAATGCGACCACGTGCAGCTCCCCCCTGCTTGAAGAAAAGGTGGCACGACCAATCGGAATAATTAACGGTTTTCCTATGACCCGCAACTGACACTAACGACTTGCCCTTTCAGCAACTACTTGAGGTCACTGATTGTAATTATCAGACAACGCGGGTGATTATTTGACACCAAACTGTTATCATAATAATGTCACATTAAGTCGTAGCTTTCGACGAAGATTAAACAATGGAAATTATGGTTGAGAAAGACAAACTTATTACAAAAATGGATACTCATAGAAACGAATAAGGCACCACGTGAAAGTACAAACGTTCCTTTACTTATTTACAGGTTTCATCACAATTGTATATACTGCAATGTGAGTGAACGTCTGGAAATGAATAAAAGAGCTCTTGTAATTTCATGTGTTCCCTTATTCGCTTCTATGAGTATATGAACGACGGTCTCTTTTACCATTTGATTTAGGGGTAACCCATTTGTAAACTGTTTCTGAGTCATGTGTCATACATTTACCTATTTACCTCAACTAATCTCCTACCCAGATTGCATTTTCCTATTTATTTTGTTTACCCCTTCATAGGACATCTCATATATGGATATCTTTTATCCAAACAATATCTTTTCAATCATTTATATTTACTCATCTATGTAGCCCCAGTTGTTATCAGCATGACTATCACTGTAACAAAATCTAGCTCTTTTCATTGATATCAATTACATTTTGTTGATTTTGTTCATTGCTTATTGTTCCATTGAAAAACATCAAGACACCAAACATCATCAACATAATCAATCTTGATACAAGGGTTGTTGGATTCTATATATTCACCGGGGCCTGCCGGGAGATGGTAGTGGATACAGACCCTGAAACAAATATATCCAGAAAACCCATGCAAGTGCAGAATGTATGTCAAGGCTATATTTGCACGGCTTCAATAAATAAAGAAAAAAACTCCTTTTCATTATATTTCATGATTATTATATACGAAAGTATATACTTTTTAGTAAAGTGTGTTCGTTTCAGAGACTAGGCGTTACTCTAGAGACGCAGACGAGAGATCAATTGCGATAGACCTGTTATAACTGCGAATCATCCACAGCTTGGAGACTGTTTGTTATCCAAAACTGTTAATGTAAAGTACTTATATTCAGGGGACATTTGTGTGAATTGCCCAAGGAACCGACCGTGGGTACTGGCAAAACATCCCAACGATGATTGACAACATTCCTACGCTCCCATTATCAATGTCACGGGACACTTTGCGTCGTCACGCTCTGGTGAGGTCACGTGACATACGGGCACCTGGGGTGATTAGTGTCACAACTGTGACTGTCCCAGTTCGAAGCGTGGAGCTCTCGGAGGTCGTTCGCAATTGGCCTGTGTGGATTATATAGACTTTCACGTGTGTTTTTCATTGCTTTTGGCTATTTAGAGTGAGTTTGAGCTGAGTTGTGTCTTCATGGACAATACTTTATTGGAATACACCTTCTCATCCAGACGCGGAAGGTGATGTAAACTTACAAAAAATGTGTCAAACGTGGATATAGGTGTGGTTGCACACATTATGAAAGTATTGTGACTGGATTTCACGAAACCAGATTTAATTCTTTAATATTTACAAATATCTTAAGGTGTTCCGTCAACTTTTTCGTGTCCGCTTCAAAATGGCATATATTATATATACGTCAACGATATTTAAAATATCGGTTAATGCCATGGTTCTTTTGCCACAATTGTGTACCTGAATGGATACCTTCATGTCCGGACGTTGATTACACCTGATATCTGATATAAGCTGAAATGTTTACAAACAGTGTCCTTGTATCTCCTTGTAGGCTGTGGTTACTCAATGCCATTTTTAGAAAGCGGTCAAACGCAAAATGTCATATTTGGGATCTCAAGTACAAAGTACAAATTTTAGGGAGTTTTTGGTTGAGTCCCATCCGGGATTCGAACCCGCACCATCAGAGTCAGGCACCTAATCGCTAGCACACAATGTCCGCCTTCCTAATGGAAATCGCGGTGGCTGAGCGGCCTAGGCGGCGGACTTTACGTCCTGTCGATTAATCCCGAATGGGACTACATATGTTCCTTGTAGCCTGTAAGATGAATAGTTATGTTCCCATAACGATCAATTTGTCGACTCATTTTGAGCAACATTGATGATGGAAGAATATACATCTCAAGTAAAGACATAAAGTATTTTCAAACAGTCTGTTAGATATGCAAATATGTTGTACAGACATCCCCGCAAAACTTACAGCTATTTCAAAGACCAAAATAAGAACTAAATAATATTTATTTCCTCAACAAATGTACGTTATCACAGCCAACACTATATATGAAATGTCCAGCAAAGAAAGCACTATTATGGCATATACAAATCACAGCGATGTCAGTTCAATAAGTTCAGTAGCATTTTACCAGGGTCTCCAGGGAACCTGTTGCTCTGTCTGAATCTGCTGGGAGTAGGACCACGTGCTCTGGAGCCACGCCCTAACTCTCGAATCTTTGTCAACCATTTCTGTTGGTACGCTACAGAGCACGGAATCTGAAAAGCTGGATGGGGGATAGTGTTCAGTTCTGTGGGTAGAGTGTTTGACAATATCAGGAGAACCGGCATATCCACTGTCTGAGAAACTGTTGTCTTCCTTCACTGAGGGAGAGCACACTGTCTGGCTCATGCCTGCATGTGCAGCCGGATGTGGATACTGGGAATTATAGGACGGTACAGAATATATTCTATCATGGCACCGACTTCTGTTTGACGTCACAGCCTCTGTTGATGACGTCACAGGTACCTGTTGAATGTGTTCCATACGTCGAGAAATGTGTTTTCTCAGCTGACGATGTACATTGTCAGACACTCCCGGTAGAGACTGGATGTAGGAGAGGATTTCTTCAGCACATTTGGAGAAGCCATGTTGGAATCTGGCCTCAACTGCTTCTTTCACGTGTTGATGTGTTGTGTTGATCTTCCTGACATTCCTCAGATAATCTACAGTGGTCTCCAGGATCTCAGCCTTCTCCATCTTGTCATAGTTGGGGTCCTGGGAAAATACAAAAGCAATAAATTACACAGAAAACACAACTTCTTTGACAGGCAATTTGGAAGAAATGTTTTTAAAACTCGTAGAACATTGAATCGTGATTAAATATAAGTATTATTTCCTTACGATTTATACAGCCTTAAGTCTAGAATTCCTGTTAATGAAACACATGTGATCTACTTACATTTCGTTGGTGTGCCGCACACACGATGTCTTTGATTTCTGACAAACTCTGGTTGATTCTCGCCCGTCGTCTCTTTTCAGCCATTAGCTTTCGACCCTGGACAAACAAAAACAGAAAATCAATGGCATGCCTTCAAGATGACATACAATACTTCAGAGTATGTAAAAGCTTGTTGTGAAACAGCTCTTACTGAAAGATTTGACAAAAGCGGTAAATATAGCTCCCATATTTCTTGAATATGCAATTAGACAAGTTTTTCAGCACAGTTGAGCTTCGCGTCCTTTTCAACGTACGTTATTTTTCATAATAGTAAATAAGTGCTAACCTTTCTTCTGCCCATATAGTCACTGTCCAATTCCATGTTGTGAAAGTACGATCCCATGACTGAGGTGTGTTCAGCTCTGAGAGACAAGTTGGTGTGATGGAACGCTGCCTCCCCGACCCGCCTTTATACCCCTACATTCCCCTACCCACGCTAATCAATGCACAGTTATGTTTTGACATCTGAATGGCCCGGCGCGATCCGATACACGCAGCCAATCAGTGCACGCCTCGTTAAGTGGTGGCACGCGCCGGCTCGCGTTAAACTTCACCCGGAGACAGATGTTCTTCTCACGAATCGACAAGGATGATATTCTTCAGAAACAGAGGTCAACTTGCTTAGCGTGACACGAGGAGTTACGTGGACGAACACCGACCTGTCAACAATCTGTTTAATGTTTCAGTCAATAATAGTTTCAGTCAAAAACTGGGCGGGATACGTCGCCTACAGTTACCTGGGAGTGCTGTCACTACTTGATGTCGATGATATCATTTGCCGTCTTCTAGTGCCGTTGCACGTGCGACGATAAATAAAGCAAATAAACTAGCGTTTCGTTCGGCCCTGACATTGTGTTTGTATTCAGCTGGATTCAGATATGATTAAAATATGTATAATACATGTCATGTCAATAATTTCTTTGAACATATTCTATCTTGTGAGAACTGTGTGAAAATATATTGTACGCTCCTGTCATTCTCAATCCACAGCTGATATGAAAACAAATAAATATAGGTTTTAACAAGGCTTTAACAATAGATATTCCAGGAGGGTTACCTCGGGTGATTTACACACTGTACGCAATATGAACGGATTTACCACGGTGCAAACCGATAGTCCTTAATATATGTTAACATTCAGCTGATTGAAAAATAGAACGATTTTGTACTACTTGCACGTACGTATACGTATAAACCTATTGTTCAAGAGTGGCAGCTGCAGGTTTTATATAATTTAATAAAGAAACAACGAATACAATTGCGCAAAGTATCTGGAGATAGCAATATTTTATTCAATTCATTTTTTATACATATTTTGTATTATTTTTGTCATTTGTTCAATTTTTGTCTTATATACCCTTGCGCTGTTTGTCTGATTTCGTATATGATTATCTGTGTTTTTCAACTTTATTTATTCTGAACACTACGTCGGTAATTTCTTTATCTCAACGAATTGATCATTTGCTTGTAAAAACGTATTGTTCAACGTATGGTTTTAAATACATCAAATAACAAATACAATCACATAACACATGTGACGACAACAATACTTTATTCTATAAATATTTCAAATATATTGTTTTTCATATTCAGTGTTCCATTTAAATACGTCGCGTAATTCCATATTGTTGTTTCACCAGCTTTATTGCTCACGCTACGTTTTTGTCAGTAGCATATTTATCTCAACGACATAAACTGCTTACTCCTTAGTGACTCAGTAAATCCGTGTCATTGGATAAATAGGGAGAACAAGTGTGGCGCCACTGGAAGTACGGGATTATAATCCTGTCACTTGAGCGTTTAGGTACAACAAGTAGGTGACCAAGAAAGATGGTAGAACAGGATATCTTGTTCAGCAGTTAACGGCAACATTGAAGCAATCAAAGACGTGACATCTAGTGGAATGACTTATCCCAATCATTTTTCATGGAGGCGTTTGTTCCTTATAGTACAGTAACTAAATTTCTTATGCACTCTATGCATTTCCATGACCGTCATATAGCTGGAATATTGCCGAGTGCGGCGTAAAACTAAACTCACTCGCTCACTCTTCCACGCAATCTCATGTACGTTCCAGTGGGATCTGTTTAGCATTTTAGAAATTGACGAATAATAAGAACGGTACGACATTCTATTGATGAGAACGTCTGCATTATGTTATAATGCGACGATCTGGTAAAGATTCGTTACCGTTGTCAAGCAACAGTGACAATCAAACTTCGCATCACAATGCTATAAAGAAAGTTTTATCCATGAAGTATTGTACCTTTCGCACGTTAAAAGTATCAACAACTTCCTGTGTCCTGAAATCCGCCCCCAGACAAATGTAGCCAATGTAGAGGAGATTGACTCAACTCGGATAAATAATTGTTCTGGTTTTAAATGTGACTATGACTTTTCAGTTTGAAGATACATATCTATAAAGGAGATATTTCAGCCTGGGATGAATGTTAGAGAGTGGCATATTCCATACGTTTTAGAAGAATATATCCTTGTCTTACTGCTTTTAGTGGCATTTAGAAGTTGATGTGATGAAGAGGGACAGTTTCATGAACAGACTTCTTTGATGCAATAGATGTGACGTTTCGGTGAAGAACCTAACACTGTTTTCGAGCAAATGACGTCATTTATCTAAGCCCAGCTCCCTCACTCTTCTACATCCTCTGTGTGAACCATCCCAGTCCAAAGTATGTCGTTTTAGACAGAGGAAACTGTATTATCCACTGCTGTTGACAATTTTATGTTGCCACTTTCACGCTAGACATTATTATGATAACAGTTTGGTGTCAAATAATCACCCGCATTGTCTGATAATTACAATCAGTGGCCTCAAGTAGTTGCTGAAAGGGCAAGTCGTTAGTGTCAGTTGCGGGTCATAGGAAAACCGTTAATTATTCCGATAGGGGGCGCCACCTTTTCTTCAAGCAGCGGGGAGCTGTACGTGGTCGCATTCTGATACACGAAGTGTACTGTCCAGCAGATGGTTCCTGTCATGTTGACTGGACAATCAGTTATTGCAAAACCAGAACCGATTGTTTTCAACACCGTGTCAGTGTCAGAAAATACATTTTCAAACTGCCTGGACATCGTGTGAAACACGAAATGTGATCGAGCTATTTCGAATAATATGTAGTGTTCAATATGTCAATAATACCGTCAGTTTGGTGTAACTTGTATGGGTGCCGTTTTAGAAATTGGGACGGGGAGGATTGAATACACCTCATGTAAAGCATAAAGAAGCTGTTATCCATAAAGGTAATTCAGTATTGACAAATTGGTATTTCTGATCTGTATTGACTTATTGACCTAAAACGTGACAATGTAAGATTGAAAACCTTTATCTGTGAAATGAGGATTCCATTTAAGAAAACTTCAATCAAACTGTATTTTCAACATCTCTCTCTTTTTTTTTAAGAGGAAGAAGGTGGTTTCCCCTTTGATCACAAGTATGGACAAATATTTGAACATGTTTCACAAATTCCTAAAATGACTGATGTCGTCTGTGATACCAGAAAATGTGATAACCACATTCATCTTACTGTATCATATCAAATATATATGTAGAATCAAATCATCCAAACATTCTATGAAAGTGGGACTTTTCTCTTTTAACGTTTTACAATCGCTTCTGAATGTCCATCACCGTAGAGGAATAAAAATACATAGTTCCTCTCTCCGATTTCAAAGCTCGTGTTTACTGATGCAGATATAAACGTCCCGCTGTGTTTACTGATAATAAATAATTAATCATACAAATATTGTATAATGGACTATTGATAAAGTCAAATGTCGAGGTTTTCTGGGATTCGACACAAACGCCAAATGATGATAAAGTGTGAAATGGAACCAAATCCATTCGATACAGCCGTTCGACACATCAAAGTGCGATATAACTGTGTGTGTGAACGTCGGAATGATAGTCACAGGTAGTCACAGATAAAACGTCACAGATAAAGAAAGGTCGTGGAAAAGAAGTAACAATGCAATTATACAATTGGTTGTAAAAGTGCCAAGATATTTAAATTAAATCAATCTTGGTTTATTATTCTGATTATGCTTTGTTGATACAGTACTGACTGGGATACTTCGCAAATATTTCTGGATATAAATTCCGTCACGGTATTGTGTGAAGCTACGTTGAATGTCCAGAGTGTAACGGTATTTCTCGCAACACCAGTCCATCTGCAATTTCCAATACCTGTGTAAACATTCCTTCAAACCCAAGGCCATCATCGAGTCATAAAACGTCTTGTTGATAGTGTCTGACACGATTCATAGACAAGGATGAGTAATGGAGGACGCGACATGTCAAAATGCCACGCGCCAGTGATGTCTTCCAAACAGCGGGTAACATGATACCCACACTCATCCCTCTCACTTCCCTGACCGTGGGAATGTTCCAGATATATAGCTTTCCATAGACCCCGCGTGACACTTCGCGTCAGCACGCGCTACGAGGTCACGTGAACATACGGGCACCTGCTGTGATTAGTGTCAAACTTCTCCCGGCTGGGTTCGGGTGTGGTGCGCTTTGTGTCTTTTACGGTCGTTTTGCGGGAAATTACGGTCGTAAAATTAACTATGATTGGTTTGTAGGAATGTGCGACTATTTCGTCCTAGAGACATGGATTTGGGTAACACCTGGGGGATTAAGATGCACGATGTTATCTGTGATAGCAGTGTTCATTGTGGAGTCCTCATGGGGTGTTCTCTTTTCACAGTGTTAGAAATAGAGTAACTGCAATCTGTAAGACTCATTTTTGTTTAACAGATATAATATATTTTGCGATACTCAAAGTTAAGTTTTAATAAGATATTGTTTGTTTGCAGTTAGTTCTGGAGATATGATTTGTCGTAAGCGGGGACAATCTACAACATATGTTATAGTCTCCCTGTTGTAAGGTAGAAAATAACGGCATCAGCGGGTAGTTCCAGTCACTTGTCTAGGTGTTGGTATCATACTAAGTACTGTCGGAAACAGAAAAGAACTGTTTTAGGCTGTTACTCTGTATCCCTCAAATGTACACAACTGCAAATGGGATATGTCGAAATAACTCACTTCGGCCTAACTGGACGGTCTGAGGGATGCGTAAGATGCGAAAAGCATGTTTACTCGTAAAATCGTGAAATACGAACAGTTGCTGACAACAATAAATCAGACCATAGTATAGATGGCAATGAGGTCGCTCAGTCAGGAATGACAACGGAAAGTCAATTCACCTGGCATGAAATGCATGCGCTGTCTACTGGCACAGGTGGTCATCTCAAAAGATATCTTATGCTTTTTCATATGTGTGAGTACGTCTAATCTATTGATTAACACCTGACGAGTCTTTCTTTCATGAAGTGTATGTTAAGGTATTTAAAACAGTATGTTACACAATAACCATAGAAAAGCAACGTGTTACATGTGTCAAAATGAAAGAGGCATGACCACCCGAAGCTCTGCAGGACTGGATATTGTTATGTATGTTAGGACATGCCGTGTACTTCTCAACGTTAATTCCCCAATGGAATTATCATATCTATGGTAATATCTCTGTCCCCCAGCCCAGCGCGAACTATTGTCTGCTCCACCCGTCCTGGTTTTGCTTTTGAGACGACCCCTCCTACCTGTTTCACTTTATAGTGATAGTGAAACTACATGGCAGCTGCGTCCTTAGTAGTTTCAGAACGTCTTTTTATTTTTTTACGGCTGCAATAGTTTATAATGAAGCTAAGTCTAATTTCAAAATAGGCATTTAAAACGTCTCCTTTGTCATGAAATATCACCGCACACTATTGAGCATAAAGCCATGGTCTGTTCCAAATAAGTCGTTTTGGACTGCTCATTTCTGCACTAATCTCTCCTCAGTAAAGTCCTTTTTTTCACTTTTCCTACCTCCCTACCACTGGAACTGTCGTTAGGCCGAACTTACTTTAACAGGTATTTCATACTCTCACACATCAACTACATCAATTGTGGAGATGAAGGTGAAAAACGGTTTTTCTATTTCTGACAGTACTTTAGTTTGTGATATAGACCTTGAAACAAATATACCTCAATGCAAGTCTAGAATACGAGGCAAATCTAGATTTCCATTGTTTCACAAATGAATTAAGTCCAATTCCTCCTATTCAAAATATATTTTATGATTTTGCTTTATGAACCTTTTTTCTGTAAAATATGTTCATTTCAGATACTAGATATTAGTCTAGTATCCGAGTTACGAAGACAGATGCTCATAATATCAACCACTTTTATGGATTACTATGGATTATAGAGTCATGCATGTAGCTGCCATATTACTGAGCGAGACAATCAAACGGCCAAACACACGAACATGCATGTGATCGCCACCGCGTACTGTTTGGGTTAGTGAGTGAATTTAGTTTTACGCCGTTTTTAACACTATTCGAGCAATATCTCGCCGGGGGCACAACCAGAAACGTGGTTTGACTCATTGTACCCATGGGGAGAATGGAACCTGGGTCTTCGGTGTGACGAGCGGACACTTTAACCACGCACTGCTTAAAACACCTTGTGTCCAATATTGCTATTTTGTATAACAGTGCATTCCGACGAGGGCGTTTAATATTATACTCTTATTAATTCACAATCTAACACATCTGGTATTAGGAAGTGTAGCCTACAAAAGCATTGTTTCAAAGAACAGTATATCAGGTATGTCCTTCCTTAATTAGACATGTACCCTCGTAGAAAACCGCTGCAGATCGGGTTTGCATCGAAACTCCATGTGGTTGGATGGATACGAATTTAACGACGTGAAAGTTTTCAAATTTAGTTTTAAAAAACGTGTCGTATACTCGGTTCGAACTCGTTTGGGAGAAACTGACCTGAGCTCGAGAGGCGGGTATGGTTGGATGTGTATTTGTATTATTTCAATACATGAAAATCTAGTAGAGAATTCGCTATGTTCACAAAAGGTGAAAGTCTGCAATAACTTCGCATTTACAAAATTATGTGAAACGGTCACGTTTCGTCCAAAAGACCGTCGTACAAACCCTGAAACAAGCATATCTGAAAAAACCCTCGCAGGTCTGTGACAAAATGCCTTGAAGAAAGTCTCGAAGCTCCTTTCCGTCATATATCTTTTCTTTTCTTTTTTTCACTTTGAGCTTTTTTCTGTAAAATATGTTCATTTCAGAGATTAGCTGTTCGTCTAGTCAACCAGAAAGGGATCCGATCTGATACTGCAGGTCCAGAACTGACCACTTTGTTTGAAAATAAATCCATTGAGCATCAACTGCGGTGTTTCTTAAGGGTGTTTCTGCACTTCTGTTTAATACAGAAAAAAATATAAAGACCGAGGAAAATAATAAATGGTAATAAATAGCCTTCGACCAACCATACAATTTGTGTTCCAACCAAGGACGCCGTGAGTTACGATGCTGTTTTCATGCATTCTGTAACATCAATCTAGATGCCCGACTAACCTTAAGTAATATGTACAACCAACGCATCTTTCGTTGTCCATGTTTTATTATATATATGCAAGTTCCGTACAAAAATATCACAGTCTGGGGGAAAGAGTCAGTTATCACCACGGTCTCCAGGGAGATTGTTGTTCCATTTTGATGTGTTGGGAGTAGGGCCATGTGCTCTGAAGCCACGCCCTAACTCTAGAGTCTTTGTTAACCATATCTGTTGGTACTTTACAGAGTTCTGAATCTGAGAGACTGGATGACGGATAGTGAACAGTTCCTTGGGTGGTGTGTTTGGTAAAATCAGGAGAACCGGCATATCCACTATCTGAGAAACTGTTGTCCTCCTTCTCTGGGGAAGTACCCGTGTACGCATGTGCAGTTGGACACTGATAAGGGGCATTATGAGTAGGTACAGAACTCAGCCGCTCGTAGCTATTTCTTGTGTATGACGTCACATCCTCTGTTGATGTCACGGGTACCTGCTGAATGTGAGCCATACGTCGAGAAATGTGTTTTCTCAGCTGACGATGTACATTGTCAGACACTCCCGGTAGAGACTGGATGTAGGAGAGGATTTCTTCAGCACATTTGGAAAAACCATGTTGGAATCTGGCTTGAACTGCTTCTTTCACGTGTTGATGTGTTGTGTTGATCTTCCTGACATTCCTCAGATAACCTACAGTGGTCTCCAGAATCTCAGCCTTCTCCATCTTGTCATAGTTGGGGTCCTGGGAAAACGACAGATGCAAAATATAAGTTCATGTTATATACTGTGTAAATGAGAAATTACTATGTTTCAATAAAATAAAATAACATCGTACATACATGCGTAAGCAGCGCCTGACTGTATTGGGCGACTGTCCTCTAAACTAATACGTAGTCTCTGGGCATATATAGTTTTGATAAACCCAAATACATCTATTTGAATTGAAAAAGAGCACAAGTCAGATGGGAAATTCGGAATCTGAGCAAATCAAAGACTTGCTTCATTTAGGGCTTCCGCATTGCGGGGAGGGCTAGCTATAGGCAGTAGGGGAAATGATGCGGTTGAGGGACTGTGGGACAGAATACATGTTTTCGTATCACTACATTGCACACGTGGCAGTATACAGATCAGGCGAGAGATACTGTATGTAAACATCACAGGGTGCTACTTACATTTTGTTGGTGTCCCGCACACACGATGTCTTTGATTTCAATCAGGCACTGGTTGATTCTGGCTCGGCGACGTTTTTCAGCCATTAATTTTCGACCCTGAAGAAAAACACATCAGAATGTAACAGCAAATGGATGGTAAGTAAAATGAATTACAAATTATCATCTGTTTGGTGTAACTGCGTGGAGGTCAATGTTGTGTGTTTGAAAAATGAGATATTATGTTCTAATGACAGGCTTTAGTTTTCGACACTGGATTATGTGAAAACAGCTTTGTGTTTCTGTGTAAGGAAACATCATGAAGGGTTAGTTTCGTTAAATATCTGGATGTTGATAAATGTCATGAATATTTAATTAGCCATGTGATAATGTAACTAAACGGTATCTTCCAATTTAAAACGCCAGACACCTAACAGTCCTGTTTAAGAATAAGTAAGTTACCTTTCTTTGGCCCATATACTCCGATTCCGTGTGACTGTCGAATGAATCCATGACTGAGATGTGTTCAGCTGTGAGAGGCAAGTTAGTGTGATGGAACGCTGCCTCCCCGACCCGCCTTTATAACCCCGACACCGTAATCTATGCACGGTTATGTTTTGACATCTGAATCGCCCGGCGCGATCCGATACGCGCAGCCAATCAGCGCACGGCTTGTTAAGTGGTGGCACGCGCCGCCTCGTGCTTAATTTCACCCGGAAGCAGATGTGGTTTCCAAGACCTCGGGAATGTCTGACACTTGATGTAATATTCAATTGCAGCCAGCCTGTCAACATGCCTTTAATGAGTGTTAGTTTATGACACGTTCAATATCTGAAGCTTTACAGAAACATAAATAACATATGTTAGCTTTAAAGAAACTCTTTTACGAATATCTGAACTTAATGTCTAGGATTCATAAATTTTGCATTACATTCTTGAGCCGTGACACTGCTGGAACATTGCTAAAACTAAACCCACTCCGTTTGACCCAAAACACTCACGACACAGTATTGCAGGAATATATAAACAAACAATATAATATAAAAAGGATCGCTTTTGAAAGCGGGTGTGATTAATCCGTATTAATCTTCTTAATCTGTCGCCAGACAGATTATCTTGTAATGTTCCAGACTGTGAACAAGCTCACTAGCTTCAATCCGCTGAATCAGTTGTGACAACGTTGCTTTGCTTATCTAACATACACACGTTCATCCATGCAAGTATTTCAACACAGTTTTACTTTATACCATGAAGTCTAGAATAAAAACAGATCTGTAAAGATGGGATACTTAAAGCTGATTGAATGATTCTTTGATTGATTGATTGAAACTTGAGTAGATTACAATGTTCACTATTTATGGTCTGACCTCGGTTATGAAGATAGATGTTCATCGTCAATTATAATTATTTGTCATCTGTGGGATGTTTGGCCGTGTTTTATCAGGACACTTAACTACTAAATCCCGAACTGATTCAGCCCAAATTTTACCAAGGTTCTGATATCTTTTATCCGGCAGCTCAGTCGTCCTATGTGTACATTCCTTTTTTCAACAAAACTTTTAAGAACATTGCTGTGATTTAATAGTCATCCATAATTCACTTTTAAAAGTTTCTATACATTTATACATAGATGCATTATATGTTTTTGTCTGTTATAACTAGAGAGTCTGCACACCTATGTTCATTATGGGCACTGAGTGTGAGTGGCATTCTTCAGATACATCGGAAGTTTCTAATGTTAACATAATCAAATATATCAAATCCATGCAAATAATGGTTTACACGTCATTCTTATCAGACCATGTCACCGATTCAAGACAACCTAAAATGTTATTACAAATGTATTTCAAAAAGAAACCCCGCGTTTACACACGGACAGCTGATTTTGAATGCAAATTTTGGACTGTGACATAACATGCTCTGTTTTGAAGAAAACTAATCATCGGCGATATTTAATTGTAATATTTTCAAATGAAAGTGTATACTAGAAAATGTGGGTGAAGTAAACTGAGAGAAGTCACGTTTGTAAAAATTCAGAAGTGTAATGTCATAATTAACTTTCATTATTGTCAGTCATGACAGTTCAAATAATAAACACGACCCTATTCCTCTAAACCGAGTGAACAACGTGATCTGACCCCAACGTTATTATGATAACAGTTTGGTGTCAAATAATCACCCGCATTGTCTCATAATTACAATCAGTTTCCCTGTACAAGTCGCTGAAAGGCCAAGTCGTTAGTGTCAGTTGCTGGTCACAAACGTTAATTATTCCGATAGGGGGCGCCACCCCTCGAGCAAGCAGCGTGCACAGACACGTGTGGAAGTGATCTACTTATGTGCAGATGTGTATCTCGACATGAATTTTAGTGGGAGCAGCATGGGGCGTTTTCTCGACCCCTTTTTTTTAGAAATTCGGGATTTCTCAAAATCCGGCTTCGAACATTAACGCTCGTGTTTTTTATGACCCGACCGTCTCTGGCAGTTTTTTTTTTAAATAAAAAGAAGAAAAAAGGTGTGCGTGTGTTATACCATACAGTAGAAGGACTTTTGCAACTGTAATGTTTGTTCCTTAATCTTACTCCTACTATATTATTGTATTTGAATCCAAGTGCCCGTGTTTTCGAAATAGTGAATGACATTTAATGTTGTCTCAAATGTTATATCTGGCATGTCGTAGTAAAGTGCATATTCTACTACCATCGTTGGGCTGAGTCTCATCCGGGATTCGAACACGCACCGTCAGAGTCAAGCACCTAACTCAGCCACCGCTGCTTCACTAATGTAATTCGCAATAATTTAGTACGTGGAATTAAAAAACAATTGGCATTTTGCATTATTTAAACGAAAACCAATAACAACATAATAATAATGTGGTCTAAGGAGGCAATACGGTCACAATGTTTGTAATTTGTAATTATGAAACGCGTTTTTTTTTCAAATTATTTACCTTGTTTTGCTTTTGGAGGGCAAAATTACAGGCGTGTGCTTTCTTTCCTTCTTCAGTATATTATTCGTTCTCGATATTCTCTTCTTGTCAAAACGAAAAACACATGCATTGTTCCACATCAAGTCATGGGAAACAAGATATATACCGAAATCTCGTCCAAACCCAAGTTACACTTTACAAGGAGTGCCATGATAACATGTTATCGGTTTCAACTTTGACCTACAGATCATGGACACGATCCAGCGGTTAAGTTTTCACAGATATACTGCTTCCTTTCGACAAAACGCAGACAGCTGGTAATGCGTATGTACTGTGTATATATAAAATATGTAGCGCCCTACACTATCGGATTGACCTCGGGGTTAAGTGAAGATACTGAAAGGGGACTAAGTCAGAAGCACTGGATGACATCGTCTTCAACCAGATTTGGACTACACGTGATTCGGTTCAGAAGATACCGCTGTACAAAACAGGGTGTTTTTTTTAAAAAAAAATGGAATTAACTGAGAACTGCTTGCAGTTGTTGTATCCCGTGCGACATAACATTGGTTGTTACCGTTTATGCCATGCATTTAATTGCTGCTTCTATATGATTCATATATAATTGTGATGGGGAGAAATATTGATTAAGGATTTGTGTGTTTATCAATCCCTTTAATTGACTGATGAATGAATGAATGAATGAATGAATGAATGAATGAATGAATGAATGAATGAATGAATGAATGAATGAATGAATGAATGAATGAATTGCTAGAGATCAATCGACCACAAAGACTAATAATTCAAAGTTGCATTTCTATATTCCACACGATGAAACTCAACTATCGGACCAGCCTGACTCAACTTGTTAAATCACCCGAGCCCTAATCTACTTTTAATGTCCTTATCAAATAAGGGGATCTTATCTCATTTTAACCAAATTTGTTAACTATCAGTTAGATTGTCCAGGCTAGTGGGACACAACGCCGTGGAGGCCATTTACAGACAATCTTCATCAATGGATGGGTGGTCGTGAACAATGGTGTTACGTCATTGTCTCAGTGTGACGTCACAGCAGAGTGTGAGATATCCTTGTAGTGTTATAATGGCGGTAAGTATCGTGGGGTGTTGACACTAATGGGCTTACTCCGCTCTGTCGGACGGGGAAATCAGCTAAAGAGGTCCTCAACACTTCATTAGACAGTTACGGAGACGAGGACATTTGTTGATAGGGACAATTGGGGATGACTTGTAAATAAACGAGGTATCAGGGCCAACAAGTGTTCAATGCTTATTTTATATACCTGGCGTCACAGACGCGTAATCTACAGTTGTCTGTTGACCCAGTTGTAATTTGACACTGAAATATTTGTTGGACTGGCATTGTCGTGGTTTCAAGTACGACACCACATTAGACTGACATAAAGCCTTCACGTAAACTCAGCTTCTGTGTTTAACAAACAAGAAAACGATTTTTTTTAAACGTACATAAAACTCGTTGTCTTAACATTGTTTCAAAATGCAGTCTTCAATTCATATTGTCGTTTCAAGGACATATGAATAATGTTTATTTTAATGTGTTTACACAATAATATTACATTGCACGTGAAATGGTATTTTAGTGCATTTTTAACTCTTTTGTTTTACATTTTAAATGCAGTACGTTGAATTTGGCAGATGGAATATGTTCTGAAGTCGTTGCAAGCATTAAAATATGTAGATTTTGAATTTAGATAAATTAATCCCCAAACTACAAAAGACATGTGGTGCCTGTAGACCGGACGTACCCATAGAATATTCATAATCTTGAAGACAAATATTTATCATCATGGTTTACAAAATTATTAGTAAATGAATATGGTCACGTCTTTGGAATTTAAAATATGATATTAACTGACATAAACATCGGATACTAGTATGATATTCAAAATACCTGTTTTAAATACGTATGCAAGGTACAAAATATATTTAAATACTCACAGATAAAGAATATTTGTGTCTGAATTTACCAACATATCCTGTATTACACTGATATAAGGTGAAGTTACCACAATTATTTAGAAATAACTGAAAACACGCATATTATAAAAGATTTGCCATACATTTATGCTGGCGATATTTCGACATAAAAGGAATGTTTCCAATGTGTTTCTACAACTCTAGTTCCGATACAGATTGCGTTCGTCAGTTGATTCTGTCTTGAAGAGATACGGTTTGACCATGCTATCAAGCAACGATAATAGTATTCATCTGATGAACCGAATGAACTTGATAGCGATCTGACACCAATTGCCATCATAAGCATGTCTTCGGGAGACACTGCAGGTGGTGGTTTATCACCGAGGTGTCCATTACTTGGGGGTGAGGACTTCTATCAGGTTAGGGGGAACACAATTTGCTTTTGGGGTCGATGCAATAAATGACCAATGGTGTCCAAACTGAATGGAAATTAAAAAGATGATTTCACCAGTAACAGTATAATCTGTTCATATCTACTGTATGCACCGTCTTGACTACCCGTAAATATCTGGTTTAGGCTTCAGCAAGTCATGTTTGTTGATCGGGTGGTCAGGCTCGCTGGGTTGGTTGATACATGTCATCGGTTCCCAACTGAGCAGATCGATGTTGTCGATCACTGGATTGTCTGGTCCAGACTCGATTATATACTGACCGCCGTCATATAGCTGGAATATTGCTGAGTGTGGTGTACAACAGGTCAGTTCATGGTCTTGACATCAGGTACAACTGACAGTCTACCAAATCACACGGACAAGTGCTCGACAATTTTAATCATATTGCTGAAAATAGACATCTTACTGTCACTACAGTTGACAATACTCATCTCGGACACACTGAAACACATTATTGTGTTTAAACACAAATGCAAATGTTGACATCTTAACACCATTTCCAAATGGCGGCTCCGACGCAAATTAACCTTTCACAAATGAACATCTAAGTGTTGAGTGACTTATAACATTAAGTTACACAGGCAGTATTTCAGCCATATCGTGACTATGAAAACTGTATAAATGATTGCAAATAGTTCTGAATGATATGACTGCAAGTCAACAAGTAACGGTAAAATTACTAGAATATCACAAATGTAGATTTAAAACTGACAAATAAAGTTTCCGAGTATAGAGATACTATTTCATCAAGTGAATGGCGAAGAAGGTACATATGTACTCCGAAACGCTTTGGCCCACGTGATAAAAAATTTGACATCCATAAAGTTCTCTTCGTTATACTTGTGGGTACCATGTCATTCATAGACCTAAATTTCAGTTTTATAACATGGCATAAAATACACAAACACACACTGACCTTTCTTTAATACATGTATATACCAGTGGGTCATAAGAAACGAGTGATAATGTACGATTGGTTGGTTGGTGGTTAATGCCGCACTCAACAATTTTCCATCTATGTGGCGCCAGTCTGCAGTTGATCGTATCTGGACCAGGCAATCAAGTGATAAACAGCATGAGCATCAATATACACTACTGGGATACGATGACAAGCCTTATTTTGCAAATACAGATTCTGTTGCTGTCCCACCTTAGACGGACATTCAATCACAGAATAATGTATATAAGCTTGACCCATGAGACTTCAGTCCCTCTCCCACAACAAAGCGCATGTGTGATACGTGGTATTAACCTCAGGAAAGTGAGTTTGTTCAAAATTACCTCTGTTCACCCGGCAGAAAGTGGATACCCGGTGGTAGACTATCATTCTAGCGCCTAACATGCAGTCTGTGTCATCCGGGATAATAATGATCAGATTGTGCGCTTTGAGAAGGATATCTGTCTGGAAAGGCGCGTTGTAAACATTTTCTCATTATAAAAGCACCTAGGACGCTCATGTCCCCCCAAAAGTGTTTACTCACAGGAATAAAGGCGGCGAGTCATTACCGTCGAGGGGAGGAATACATCAGTGTCACCTTCAGATAAAACATTTTGCCGATGTATTGCATTTCAAAACACAATACCCCAGCAAACATTCCTCCACACTCACTGTCATCATCCCGCTATAAAACCCCGTTGATGATGTTGTGACACGCAGGAACAATGACAGAGACGGATGGCGGGCACGAGGTGTCAAGTCGACATGCGCCATCGACGCCTACCGTTATTGGATACATCCACTCAACCATGGGCTAAACAACCACCATTAGCTCGGAGGGCCCCTCTCGGTGAAATGTCTCCCGTTATCTCGCGTGTGTACGTACAATCGTCACGTTCTACTGATGTCACGTGATAAGCGGGCAACTGCACTGATTTAGTGTCACGTGAACCCATTAGTGGGAAGTCCCGTGGGGAATCCCCGACACTGACAGCTTCAGATAATGTTTATCACTCAAGTGTCAGTCGACTAAAGGAACTTTAAATGTGCTATTGATTGTCGGAAGATGCGAAACTGGACGTTCATGTAATAAACATTACCTTTTGTTTCTCACAGGGCATATATTTAATAAAATATATCACCCACATTCTGCAATTCTCCACATCCCATTCTCCACCCTTCCTCAGATCAAAGGTTAAAACATATACTCAACAAACAGTAATTATGACCCAACCCAGTTTTCAAAAAAACATATTATAATCCACATTATACTTAAATATTGAATATTGGGATGATCCTTAACTTTTTTTGGCTGAGTATATAATGATGCTCATGAAGTCCCTTCACTTCAAACCGGATTTGACCAAACATGCCGTTATGTAACATTACTAGGCTCAAAAGACTTATTGTCTAAACCCGACTATGGTACGGTGTACGTGTGAAATATGCTAACATACAAAAGATAGTATACATCAGGTTTATGGGATTATTTTCAATCACAACGATCACTAACAATGTGAATGTGTACATTATGTACACTAAATGTTCTAATTACGAAAATAATTATATATCTAAGTGTGTAGTTTCTTTTGAACGTCAGTTTATATCACCATTCAATAATATTTCATGTTCGTTTAATCTTCAGACACCATCAATCATGGATACATATTTTGGGACAGTTGTTCATGTTTGTATACAACTTTAAACATAGCTTTATCAATGTTTGTCTACGACGTGGGGTTGAGAAAAATTTTAAGTCCATCCCGAGCTCCTTGCAGATCGCTGTAGGGTTCCTTTGTAACACAGTGTTATTAACTCAAGAGACAAAAACTACATCTTTCAGTTTGAATTCTTCATGGTGGCTGAAAATCTCAAATTATCGACATGATCTCTCAGGTATGAAGTTATAACCTCATTGACCAATTTATTCTGTCACAAAAATCTTTCCACAGACTGTTATAGAGAGTGAATTTAGTTTCACGCCGCTCTTAGCAATATTCAAGTAACATCACGACGGGAGGGAACAGAAGTCGTTCACCCATTGTACCCGTGAGGGGAATCGAACGTAGGTCTTCGGTGTGACGAACGAACGCTTTAACCACTCGACTACCCCACCGCATGAATGAACGGAGGTACATATTTACGGTTTTCAGCTACATAAAAAATCACAAAAATTGGTATACGTCGCCCCACCGACCTAACCATGTTGTTCTGTATCCCACAACAAATACATCCCACCCCAGAGACGCACTAATATATAATAGTTAAGTTTGAAGTATTTGCATTCAGGCATTCATTTGAAGTCAGACAGATTTGACATGATCGATACTATATGCCAATTGTGGTCGTGTGTGACTATGTTCTGCGGGTTGTGAGATTTATGTGCGCGCTAAAACAAACAAACACACACACACACACACACACACACACACACACGGTTCGAATTGGAGTGTTTGACGAGAACGCTTGAAAACCACGGGACTCCGTCTGCGAGAGGCATAGAGACAAACCACTTAAGGTTTTAAGAATATTCTTGACATAACAGGACTGGAAAACACAGACAGGAATTGCCTTACTCTCTGTACCCATGTGGGGAATCAAAACCGGGCTTTCAGCGTGATGACCAAACTCTTTAACCAATAGGCTGTGCCACTGCTCTCAAAATAAATATAGAACAATAAGTCAATATAGCGTCAGATTTTATTTATGTATCACAGATTATGGCACTTTTTACAGTCAGCAACAATCTTCACCAAGGTCTCCATGGAACTTGTTCTGTCTTGATTTGTTGGGAGTACGGCCACGTGCTCTGGAGCCATGCCCTAACTCTCGAGTCGTCAAAGTTTTTATGGATTCTGTTCGACTCCGTTTTACGAAGTTCTGAATCTGAGAGATTGGATGGGTGTCCGGTTCTGTGAGTGGACTGTTTAGTAATATCGGGAGAACCAGCATATCCGCTGTCTGAGAAACTGTTGTCTCCCTTCGCTGGGGAAGAGCATACTGTCCCATTCATGTACGCATGCGCAGCCGGATGTGGGTATTGGGAACTGCCGGTAGGTACTGGATTCAATCGTTCACAGCACTGGCCTGTGTATGACGTCACATCTTCTGTTAATGACGTCACGGGTACCTGTTGAACCTGTGTCATACGTCGAGAAATGTGTTTTCGCAGCTGACGATGTACATTGTCAGACACTCCCGGTAGAGACTGAATATAGGAGAGGATTTCTTCAGCACATTTGGAGAAGCCATTTTGGAATCTGGCCTCAACTGCTTCTTTCACGTGTTGATGTGTTGTGTTGATCTTCCTGACATTCCTCAGATAATCTACAGTGGTCTCCAGGATCTCAGCCTTCTCCATCTTGTCATAGTTGGGGTCCTGGAAAACGAAGAGTAGATAAGTAAGTACATGCGATGTGGAGGCTATAAAGATATAATGACAACTTAGCTTTTTATGTTGAAATTATAATAAAATAAATAGTTTAATATAAAAACCGAAATACTTAAGTCAAATTTTCAAAATATCAGAAGAAAGTATTTGACTTGAAACGTTCCGCTTACATTTTGTTGGTGCGCCCCACACACAATTCTTTTTATGTCCAATAAACTCTGATTGATTCTAGCTCGTCGTCGCTTTTCCGCCATCAACTTTCGGTCCTTTCTTCCTCCCATGCTGTCCGATTCCGTGTGACTGTCAAATGATTCCATGACTGCGATGTGTTCAGCTCTGAGAGACAAGTTAGTGTGATGGAACGCTGTCTCCCCGACCCGCCTTTATACCCCTACATTCCCCTACCCACGCTAATCTGTGCACAGTTATGTTTTGACATCTGAATGGCCCGGCGCGATCCGATACACGCAGCCAATCAGCGCACGCCTTGTTAAGTAGTGGCACGCGCCGGCTCACGTTAAACTTCACCCGGAGACAGATGTTCTTCTCACGAATCGACAGGGATGATATTCTTCTGGAGCAGAGGCCATCTTGCTTAGCGTGACACGAGGAGTTACGTCAAAGAGCACCCGGCCTGTCAACAAGTTTAATTTGCAAATTTCTATCGAGAACGTGTCCCGTTGTGCACCTTTGGGTTTAGACGAAACGGAAAGTGCGCGAAACACTTTGTCATATTCCAAAAACTACCTGTTTAAGCTTCTACATCAAAATTTAAGCTTCTACATCAATTTCAACTAAGATGTACTAGTAAATTTTAACTAAATTCTAACTCAGACTAAGAAAACTAAAGAAAATACTCAGAGAGGTTCTGTTTCCGTTAGTTACTTGACCGCGCAGTGAAACCCATTTGTGTGTATGAAACATACATTATTATTACCACCACCAGGGGCGTAAATTCCTTTATTACAAAAAGACGGGCTTGCACTTATGTGTTGCTAAACTGGTTGGGATTAGTACCATCTAAATATATAGCTTGCAAACGATCGGGCTTACACGAAAACAATGGCTTGATACCCACCTGATGACGAATTACTTTTACGAGAATATTGCTCACAAACTTCGTCGGATAAGTTCATAAATTGTAACTTGTTTACAATGATATATAATAATGTTATTTGTTGGGAGACGTATTGCCACACAACATTATCCTTTGGAAAATATAATAAATGTAAGCGAAAAAAGAAACTGCTAATTTCGTAAGTAGGGTGGTCAGGACGACGATCACACACCAAGGCTTCTAATGAAGAATGACAAGTTTATGACTTTGGAGATACTTTTACGGCGGAAGAAATACTTGGGAAATCTTGTCTGTAGACATTTCATTACCGGTATGTTACCAATTTGAGACCATGGGTACGGGCATATTTCCATTCCAGGAAGAAACGTTAACGGTGACAACAAGTAAAACTAAACCCATATTCACACCATTGGTCTGTTTGAATGTCTTTGGTCCATATTATTTTCCCTTTCATCGAGGCTTGTTCTGAAAATTCAAAAGACCTGTATGAAGGACTCGAGACTTTTCTCAGGTTCTGAATCTCTTGTCTCACCGAGTCTCCTCTCAAGTGTATTTAAAATATTGTTTCAACAAAAGTATATAATTTCACAGACTAAGCGTTAATTATTTCATCTACATTCTGGAGGTTGTTGAGTAAAAAATGAAGCGTACAACTTTATGGACAACAACATCTCCTTTATTGCGTTAAGCGACATCAAGCTAACTAGCTTAATAAGGATCTAACAATCTACATCGAAACGTCACTTAACGCAATAAACAATAAGTTGTAATCTATAAAGTTGTTTTTTAGCAAGCGTTCGTCTCCCTCAGTACCTATTGTTATTATTTTCATTATATCGTGTCGGTCAGTTCTAATATATCGCTTAATCGTTTACTTTTATTTATTTTATTTTCATGTGAAATAAATACATATGTATGAAAATAGAACACGAACATGCTACCGCCTATAAATCTTCTCTTGTTAAAACCATGTAGCACCACGCGATGGCAACATGTGGGTGATTAATCCTAATTAATCCTGTTAATCAGTCGCCAAGTTAATTAAGTAACAACACCTTGTTAGACTAAACAGACTAGTGTCACAGTAAACACCGTGTAGATTCACACGTCGCCTAAAACAGCAATGATTTGTCATAGGAACCAAAACAACTAAAATCTGTAAAGCTTCGGGATAGCTGGCTCACTTCCACCGGAAGCACTTGTTAAATATCCAATCTCTTAGCAGCAACATAGTTATTTTCGATATTTCAGTTTATCAGTTCGATAACCGGTAACAACATGGTTCAAATATTTAGTGTGAAATATATGTATGTGTCTTTGATAGATTTTCGATTATTCATCTCACGTGCATTGAGAAACATATATAGGAGATTTCATTACATTTATTATAGTAGCATGTGCACTTCTAAATCGTACAATATATTTAACAAACCTGGTAATAGCAGATAATTTGTCCTTTGTACCGTAGAACTTAATAAGATAAAACTGAAATGACTGGTATGTTTCTAGTGCATTTAACTGATTGTTTACTCAGTGATTGAATTGATATTTTACTTCATATTGGACTGTTCGTTTACCTTGTGATCGAACTGTTTTACGTCATATTGAACTCTTTGTGTTCCTCGTGACTGAATTATTCTGTTGTCGTATCGAACTGATTGTTTAGATTGATTGAACGGCTTCAAAATTCTTGAAAAGAAGAGATCTTGTAGAATCGTTTATATAAAACATTTAAACATTTAACTTCAATTCTCCAAATGATTCATGTACATTTGTTTGGCTGCGTATAACTCCAAATCCTGACTAGACCTAAACTGAATTCAACATGACTTTAGCGGGAGTTATTCCCCCCAAAATAAATGTTTGTGTCAATATGTTTGAAGTTCAGCCCGCCGGAGTGGTCTCCGTAAAATGCATGGCAATATAGGCGAAGTGAAACGTGGCAGATCCAGTACCCTCCAGACCGTAAACTGTAAACATTTCGGTGTCAGATCAACAGTTCAATTGTATGATAATTGCTATCAAATGTATGATAAATAGCCCGAATACGGAAAGTCGTTAGTGTCAATTCCGCCGGATAATATTCCCGTTAATTAATCCTGCTTGGCGGCGACTGGGTGTATAATCATGTCACGTGACCCAGTGCCATCTGGGCCAAGATTCGTGAAGCGGGCGCTACAGCAAGCACGTGCATGTGTACGGGTAATGGTCAGCACGTGACTGGAGGTTGGTCAATTAATTAGTGTCATCGACTGTTTGCAATGTGATGGAATGTTTGCAGCAAAAACTGACAAGCCTAAAGGTTCCTGTTGAGAGTAATGTCAGCACCTGGTTCATGTAACATCGTCACCTGCTGAATACATCGCCATCACCTGCTGAATACATCGCCATCACCTGCTGAATACATCGCCATCACCTGCTGAATATATCGTCACCTGCTGAATACATCGTCGTCACCTGCTGAATACATCGTCGTCACCTACTGAACATATCGTCATCACCTGCTGAATACATTTTCGTCACCTGCTGAATTTATAAAAGTCATTAAATATATATAGATATTAAAAAAGTAGGGAATCTAATCTTTTGCGATCATACCACTATCCAATGCCAATACACATAAGAATGAGTAAAACAGATGCATTCAGGTGAAACATTTCCAAAGGAATGGAATAAATTGGCACATTTTGCCTTCATTTCTCGTCTTCACCCATGGCTTCATCCTTGGCATTTCATCAATCTTGTAAATCCAGTATCTCCTACTTTTTTGAACGGTATAACATTCTATCTACTGGACTGCTTGGTATATCCTTAAAACGTGAAGAATTTTCTGAAAACATCTTCCGCCTGCATTACACTATATACACTCAAATACACATTCCATGTATTGTTCTTTCCCGCCGAAACGGAAAACAATTAAAAAAATTGGTTTATTTCGTATTCATTACTCTGAAATTATCTGTGATTTCGTTTATTTTTCGTCAAACTGGATAACATTTAGGTTTGTTTTAATCAATAATTATTCAACAGTTATGTAATAGTTCAAGGATAGTTAATCAATACTTCGTTAATATTTCGTGTATACTTAGTGAATATTTAGGTAGTACTTAGTGAATGTCTTCTTAATTGTTAACGAATATTTCTTTTATCAGTTAAATTTAATAACTGGGTTCATAAATATGTATAGTTTGTGATAGAGTGTCGTAGTTTCCAAGGTTGAAGCGGTAAGGTTCAAGTTGTTGCTGGTCACACAAGAAGCGTGGGTTCCAACTCACGTGAAGCCCATTTTAGTCCTAGGCCAAATGTTAGAAAAGTCCCTATCTTTTAGGATCTCTCAGCAGCAGTAAACGTGTTATTCAGTAATTAGTATGACACCTCCCACCCGCCAAAAATTCTTGTTGATGTGGAACTAGCTACAGGAGGTATCAGGTTACTAAAAACTAACTGGGTTCAGTCCACTGTTGAAACAGTGTCCACATGTTCATAGACAAACTGTTTGGGTATTGATCACATTGTCTAATGGGTGGTGACAAGCACTGGTGTTCGACATGGTCAAGATATGCAGTATGCGTGATAAGGCTGGGTGTATCATATTACATTTTGTACCTGATTTTGATGCTGTCTCTACATTTGACCTAGTGGTAATTTCTGGTGCCCCGCGTCCTGACATGGCTTGAGTATTGTTATAAGCGGCACAAAACATGTTCATTCACATGAACTAGAAAAGTCAGATTTCCAGAAAATATCTTGGGCAGTGGGTTTATGCATTTTTCAGTTACGCTCATTTACATTAATTAAATAGAGTTTAGTATATAATTAATGTGTGTTGATATTTGAATTGTGCCTGGGTCTTTTCAGTTCCATCGGGTCATTTATCAGAAAGTGAGTTAGTCAGCCAGCCTGATATCGAACTTTAAAAAAGTTAAATCATCTGGTGTATGTATACTGACTCCATGAAATATTAGCATAAAATTATAATAGTCCATTCGTCATGCGCATTACTCAATGTACAGTGCATGCTCTAAGCGCCCAGGCAATCTGGTCATATATGTGATCTTTTTAAATAACAGAAGTATTCATCCATAAATCCACGATGGGCAAAGAAGCTTTGTGGACACATTTGAATGCCCCTCCTGACAGCATCGTTAATACGTTACATAGAGTTCAGGAATACAGTAAAAACAATTTCATCTGAAATAATACATGCATCCATGACAGTAGTATGTTTATACCAACATCTGATGTCTGAAATGAACACACTTTACAGACGAAAAAAGTGTTTAAATCAAATAAAATACAGTAAAGGAGAGCCCATAGGCTTCATTCATTTTCCGACACAGGGTCAGTGAGTGAATTTAGTGTTACACCGCACTCAGCAATATTCCAACTACATGGCAGCGGTCTGTAAACAATCGGATCTGGACCATACATTCCAGTGATCAACACCATGAGCATCGATCTGTGCAAATGGGAACAAATGACATGTGTCAACCAAGTCAGGGAGCCTGACCACCCGATCCCGTTAGTCACCTCTTATGACAAGCATAGTCGCCTTTTGTGGCAAGCATGGGTTTCTGAAGACCTATTCTAACCCGGATCTTCACGGGTCTTCTAGAAACTCAGACATTCTAGATTTGCATTGGATGCATTGTTAATATTTGTTTCAGGATATGTATGCATGCTTTGCGAAGGGGTATAAAATAATGTCTTCATGTCATCATGTTATTCAAGCCGTGTCACAGGGATTTAGGAATGTGCGATATGGTATTTTCCAAATGCTCCAACTTAAAACAAATCTGTGTAAATACTTAAATAAGCATCGACAATCAGGCGCCCGCCTGCGATAAGTATCCCGGCGTCACTGTTACTGTTACAAGTAAACACTTGACTTAAACTAACTTAATCCAGTGCTTCTTGTATGAATGGATAGCACGTGGTTGGTTGCCCCGCCCGACAGAGCGGAGTAAGTCCATCAGTGTCAACACTTTCAACACAACCTCGTTATAGCACTACATGGGTACACTACACATCATTATGACGTCATGCTGAGATCTGTGACATAACGTCATTGTTCACGGCCATTCCTCTAGTGACGGAGATGGTTTGTAATGGTCAGTCGGGTGAAGAACCCAGCCAGGCTGGACAAAACAGCTGAGAGTTAACAAATTCGATGAAACGAGATTGAGTAATTGACAAATATATCACAACAGAATAGAAGAAAGAGCTTCTACATTTTATCATCCCTGATGAAACTATATGGCCATTTTATAGCAGCTGAATGTAACAAGGGGTGAGCTTCAGAGCAACGGCTAAGGTCACATTTTGTCAGCCACAATACCCCAGCAAACATTCCTCCACTCTCACTGTCATCATCCCGCTATAAAACCCCGTTGATGATGTTGTGACACGAAGGAACAATGACAGAGACGGATGGCGGGCAGGAGGTGTCAAGTCGACATGCGCCATCGACGCCTACCGTTATTCGATATATTCACTCAGGCAGGTTTGTAACGTCCATTAGCTCAAAGCGCCTCTGTCTGAAAATGGCCTCCCGGTATCACGTGACACTTGAGTCCCGCACTCAACGGGCACCTGCACAGAGTTAGTGTCATGGTTGATGTAGCTACCCGGACCCCCGGGCTGAAGAGATGGACAGATATGGATTACCCTCATTGTAATTCGCGCTGGACTGTTTAATGTTTGTCTCGGGGTCCATTGACTCGGAACTTGTCATGATCGAGGTTGGTTCTAGACATCATCGGTATTGAGAGAATGAGTGAGTATGGTTTTACTCCGCGCTCATAAATATTCTTGTAACACCATAGCATGGGACATCAGAAATGGGCTTCACACATAGTATCCAGGTGGGGTCTTTTATGAATACACAGTGCCATTTACAAAGTGGTCTAGTGTAACATAGGCTATATTTGGGATTACACTTTCTCAGTAAAGTACAAACCCTGGTACTTTTCTTGGAAGGAACTCAACCATAAGTATAACAAGGTTCCTTGATGAGCTTTTCTGCCAGGTGACGGCCTGACATGAACAAGCAACTTCAGCATTGTTTAGATGGCTTTTACATCGAACAGTTATATAACGAAACGTCCTGTTAAAAGAAAGTATACCTGACTGTCTGGGACATCAATGACATCTGAACTGTCTGGTTCTATCCCAGAAAGGACGTTCTTCGACGTCGGACTTTGTTTTATATAACGTCCCAACTTTTCAACGTCAAGTTATTTGATATATTCATCAAATGACCAGATCACGACGATTCATAACGAGTTACATCGCATGGACAGTTATCATCATTAACGACCAATAAGTTATTATGCACTACATGTATTACTAATTTGACTGGATAATATAGATGACAAAGGGAAATTGCGATGGCACTGTTTTCAAATTTAAAATGCACATCAAGCATGTGAACGGATAAGAATCTACACGGAAACAGCGGTATTGCGGATGTAACGAAATTGTTCATCCATCGAGCTTTGTCACCTCTATAGCACCAACATCTAGAATACCACTCAAACAAATCAGTCTGAAAATATCCGATTGTCCAAGAAAGCGATGTACCGAACGTTTCTGCAGAAACTAATTCTTGTTTTTTTCATGTTTTGTGCCTAGAGAAGGGGTCTTTCTCTTTTATTTAAGGATTCAAATTACTAAATCGACAAAGTGCTGGGTGAATCGCCGTCAAAGACGCCGCTAATGCACGTAGATGGTTCGAAACGATTGCACGGATTTCTGAGCATGAGTCGGATATTTTAAGAACGCTTCAAGAAATTCGTATTTCGAACTTCGAAGGTGGTTTCCATCCAACTGACTGCACTATAGCGTCTAGTTCAATATTTTCTGAAGAATGCGACAAAGCTGATAATAGATAGACTGAAAACGTAATTATTAAAAGTAAATACAAGAAAATAAACTCATGTACTCAGGAAAAATATTTTTTTCTTGAGTGGAGACAGCTGACAACCAAAACACTAATTGTTCTCATTTGGTCATTTGTCACACCTCGGCTGATTTCAGATATCTGGCGTTTTGCAGTACTCACCTATTCAACTCACTATCCAATAGTAGTTCGGAAACATCACAAGGTATGTAAGTAATAAGTAGAGCTGTGACGTTGATCGTGAACGTCGACTGGCGAACACAGACGTTGTCAAACACATGCAGTTAATAAAAATGCAGCACAAAGCCTTTCATTTCAAGAAAAAAAGCTGTATAAAATGTTTCATAACATGGTTACGAGTCTACGAATATCTACACACGTTTAATGGCCTGGTCTTGCTTTGACCTCGACTTTGGAGAAGATGTGTTTGAACAACCGAATCCTGTCACATCGTCAACTTCTAAACACAAAAAGACGCCGGCAAAGGTTTTATGCCGACAAAGCCAAACATATATAATGACACTGCTTAAAACTCTTCAGTATAGAGGCTCTACCTACGGAAGCTCCAGTAGGTTTCTGTCTTCATATAGTCTCTGAGTGATGTCATAAAGAGGCTGACCGGAAGTCACCACTTCTCCGAGCGTGCGCATAACGGATTCATAGTCTTGTTTACACATGACATCAATCAGGTTCTTTTTCGAGGGTAGCATGTACATTGCCACTCCAGCCATTTTCCGGAGGATCCATGTATTGAAACGAGACAAAGTCTGGTTATATACCTCAGAAGCTATCACAGAAGATGTTTCGTTCTCGTCCCCGGTCCTTAACCGTGACACGAAAACCAGGATAAATTCCAAAGCTCGATGTAACCTTAGCAACGTCCTTGACCCCGATTTCAAATTGCCCTTAATGACCTTCGTACGGTTGTGGTCGACCTCGTATTGTATCATTGATTGCACTGTGGTGTAGTGTATTTCGTCAGCCGCCAGATGTTCGTTTAGAATTCTGATTTTGTCTTCCAAGTCCCTCGCAACGAAACCAAACAATGTGCCGGTGAGCTTGAAAAATCTGAGAAAAAGATACACGGTAGAAAAATATATACTCTATTCAACATAGCAATAACTGATAATTATTACTGCAATCATTAATTTGTCATATGGTCTTGGTCTAAGTCAGGTTTTACAGAATAACTAATAGGAACTACATGATTAAAATTTTAATGTACGTCTTACGCTTTCAGGTATAACACAACCTGAAGACACCGGTGGAGCTAGAGTTGCGCCCCTTAGGTGTGTCAGGAACAGTTGATCGTTGGTTCGATTGCCAGTTCTTCACGAGCACTTAACAGTTATACACCTTCGGCTTCAGCCAAGGGTTAAACGTCTTAGACATGCGACGCCTCCCCCGACATTCAATTGGAACGTGGTATGAAATATGACTATTCAAAACGCGTTAACCTGAACTCTCTCGCTGTCTTTTCTTTTAATGCTTGACGACCCGCGAAAATCCGAGTTAACATTGGCCATCAGTAACCCATGCTTGTCGTAAGAGACGACTTACAGGACCGAGTGGTCAGGCTAGTGATGACACATGTCCAGCTGCGTAGGTCGATGCTCATGCTGTTGATCACTGGATTGTCTGGTCCAGATTCGATTATTCACAGACCCCCGCCATGTAGCTGGAATATTGCTGAGTGCGGCGTAAACCTGAATTCCCTCAAGTACACCACTGGATCTGAAAATGGCGCTTAAGGCGTATACATCAATGGCATCACTCATGGAAATCTACATCTCCCGAATATTAAACTGAACCCGTGTCACCGAGAGAGGTTCGCTCCCGTGTGTAGCCAGTCACATTAGAGCAGGATCGGTGTCCCAGCTCTCACTATCTAGTCTCCTTGTCTGAGATCAATTCCTTCCTTGTTGACCAACCATGAATCATTAATGAGTCATGCCCCCATGCTTACTTATTATAATACCTTATCAAGCATTCATTCTCCTCTGTTACAGATCAGTCAATTCGTCAAATGACTAAAACGTTCAGTCATTTCGTGGTATGATTGAGAGGATCGGCCATTTTGCGTCATTTTGTGTAACAACAATCAATATGCTCCAGTCATTTCATGAAATTTCATTTCAACTTTATGTAGTGGACAGGGGTTTGTGAGGTGTGGCTGCTCTGGACACAGCAAGTGTGAAAAACCAAGGTGTAAATACTTCAAAGTCAAGCTGAATTGCAACAGTCGCTGCCACAAACGTTTTAACGGTTAGTGACAATAAGTGATGTTGACATTGTAATCCTGTTTTGTAGGTTGTTAAGTGAAATTTCACGAAATGACTGATTTCACAATCTGACTGTAATATATACAATACTATGTCGGGACATCAAAGTTGGGGTTTAAAAACCTCGGGGCCTGGTTTTATCACCGGTTTCATCTGTATTTCAGTTGTCACAAACAGCGTCATGCCGTATGTTCGTACTCAGAAGGGCAGGATTTGTCATAGAGAGATCATCGGTATTATCATCGCAGCAAATCTTAAAGTGATGAGCTTCTCACCGATTTCAACTAAGTCTCAGTAATATTGAAGGAACGTTCGAAATTAACGACGGTCTTTAAGCCCGAAGCCGACTAAAAACGAATGGGACCCACAGCTTTTGTTTTCTGGGCTCCTCATGGCCGACAGCTTTTACAACCCCAATAACTTTTTTTCCATATAAATTTATAATTGACACATTCTGATCAGAACTCACAACCTTTCACGGTTCTGGTGTCCTTAGGACCTGCAACTTTTCAGGGTTAAAACCAAACGCTGTATTGAAGCGAGAAACCCGATAAATGGGCTTCGCAGATAGTATCCATGTGGGGAATCGAACCCGGACTCTACCGTTTCCTGAGATTGTCTGATGTATTTTACGTCCAACTGATAGTAAGTAGACTCAATATAAGATATTGGGCCATGACTCGAGAAGTGTGTGTGTTTACCTGCACATTTCAGTGAACGCCGTCAGGTACTCCCTCAACACCAACGTGTCGTCGCTCTGTCGACATCGTTGAAAAGCTTCTAAAACAACCACTAGATCGAAATCCTTCTTCTTCGTGTCAAACGTTGCCATGCTTGTAAGTAACAGACAAATGAATGAGTGGATGTGACAATAAGACCTAAATAGATTCTGAAGGCTTCCTTACGTCACGCGGTGAGCAAAGGGGAGGTAACTGCAGCCGTGGAGTGTACATACCGGAACAAACTGAGTTTGGGCACTTCCTTCATGGGCGCTTCCGAACCGCCGTGACGCACCACACTTGAAGTAACGCACACGTTGTTTTCAGACATCTGTTTGTCATCGCGTTGCGTCAGGACACATTCAGGTTATGATGCGGATTTAAAGGGAAGTGCGTCTAAACGAAAAGCAGATAGTCTGTCGTTCGATCCCTCGTTGCGTTCTTCCACACTCAATTAAAAGGTTGTGCTTGGTCGTCACGGAGGACAAGAACCGGTCTCCCCCGAACTAGTCCTGGTGGGTTATACATGTTTAACTGTGACATTATGCCCCTACGGAGTAGCACTGTATCTATAAAACCGCATTTGTTTTACCAATACTCTTGTTACGCCAAAGACTCCACCACGATCCCCTATCCCCGTCAATCAAAACTTGCCTTATATGATACACAGGCCTCTTTGTAGATATTTCCACGGCCTGGACGCCAGCATAACAATAGATGCACGTGTGACCTTGTAGCTGTGTTGATACTACACACTCAACAAAGAAAACGGGATAAAAAAATCACAAAGATTCAATAACAATTTTAAAAATATTTATTCATAAAATAATCATGTGTAATTATGTAACAAACGGATTCTCGCAAGCAAAAAGACAAAATAGATTGTGATGAGTAGTCTTCAGGTTAACAGGACTTACAAAGTCGTGAAGAATAACGAATGAAACAGAGCAGTGTGTCGGCTAATATTGGCAAGGGCTCCGGGATGACACATGTATACCATAATTTTAAGTAAAAATACCCCATAGGACGGCACTCGTATTACAACCAACGATTAGCAGATCCTGTCGACAAAGGGACACAACTCTGTCACAAGGCCCATGTCGCCTTAAACTGTAAAACCAACCAACCATGCATACAATAGGGTCACGGTTGTTCGTTTTCAATACAGTAAACCACGTTTAGAACGAACTCACTTATAATGAACTGACAGAATTTACAAATGGTTTTGGCTACATTCATGTGCTTAACGAAATATGGATATAACGAACTACAATTAATGGTCATTATGAGCTTGATAAAAGTCCAGTCTACGGTAGAAATAGCATAGACATATATGTGAGACTACCATCAAATCACTATATAATCTTGCATATATGTGCACACACACACACACACATTCTTCTATCGTGCAATATGAAGCGATGAGAGGAGTGAGTACAGTTTGACGCCGTTTATAGCAATATTACAGCAATATCACGGCAGGTGACACCAGAAATGGGCTTCACACATTGTACCTATGTTGGGAATCGAACCCAAGTCTCTAGCGTGACGCGCAGACGCTTTAACCATTTTCTACCCATCGCCCTGTGACGACAGAAAAGAGGTAGATCACTCCACGGGGTTGGTGCAAATATCACTTTAAGCGTTGCTTCTCCGTGGTTAGGTTCAGTAAAAGAACATTTTCTTTTAAATGTTTGTAATGCATATACATTTCATCCAAAATAATACCTGAGTCAATGACAAGCCGCCCAAGAGGTAAACAAAACCATCTCCTTTGTCCGTCATTGAGCCGACTGCTGGCGGAAGGCCAAGTAGTATTTGTGACCCACTCGTGTTATTCAGGGAGTTTACGGAAAGGGGCGAGTGGTGACGAATAGGATGAATGGTTACGATTACCCAGATCGGCAAACTTCGCGTTTTCCCATTTGGGTGAGCGAGTGGGTCGCACAGGCGATATTGTAAACAAATTCAGTGGCATAGTACTATTTCTAATAGTATATACCAAATTGAAAAGGGAAAATTTGTATCTCGGCTCTCAACACAAGGAATTACCATCAAGCCCAGTTGCGACAAAATCCGTGACGTATTATGGCACGGTTTCATTAAAAGAAACCTGGGACGTGCTTTGAGTGAATGTTTTTGAGCTACCACGTCTCGTAATACCATTAAAGGCCAACAAAAACAGACATATAACATGGCACTGGCCAAAACTCATCCATCTGTAGACTATGGCAGATCCAGGAGATCCTTGCCTTCATACAGTTTCTGTGTGATGTCATAAAGAGGCTGACCGGAAGTCACCACTTCTCCCAGCGTGCACATAACGGATTCATAGTCTTGTTTACACATCACATCAATCAAGTCCTTTTTCGAAGGAAGCATATACATCGCCAATCCGGCCATTTTCTGGACGACCCACGGGTGGAATCGTGACAAGGTCTCGTTGTAGACTTCAGAAGCTATCACAGAAGACTTCTCGTTTTCATCTCCGATCCTAAGACGTGACATGAACGCCAGGATAAATTCCAAAGCTCGATGTAACCTTAGCAACGTCCTTGACCCTGACTTCAGATTGCCCTTTTTGACCTTTGTAAGGTCATGGTCCACCTCGTGTTGGATCATTGACTGCACTGAAGTGTAGTGTATTTCATCAGCTGTCAGATGTTCGTTTAGAATTCTAATTTTGTCTTCTAAGTCCATCGCAACAAAACCAAACAAGGTACCGGTGAGCTTGAAAAATCTGTAAAAAAGGATATTTAAAAAGAAAAATATAATAAAATAATTAAATATAATCATCTCGTATTCTAAAAGAATACTTTCTTTCACGCACCTATGGGCAATAATCCACTTAATCACTGGGAGACACCTGATATGGGGCTTACACACTGAATACCAAATTTTGGGAATCGAACCCGGACCTTAGGCGTAACGGAATGCACCCACTAGCTATTTGATTGCTGACCTTTACCCTATGTGTAAGAATGAGTGAGTTCAGCTTTACGCCACTTTCAGCAATATTCCAGCAATATCACGTCGGGGGAACACCAGCAATGGGCTTCACACACTATACACCCACTATATTCGGAATCGAACCCGTGTCTCCAGCGTGACGCGCGGACGCTTTAACCATTAGGCTACCCTACAGACCTCGTTCAATGGTCGCGTGAATGCGTTGTGTTATTGTGACCTGTGTTATCACTACGTAAGTAGGTTTTACTTTGTGAAGAGGTCTTATGCTGCTTTTGTAACGGCGGGGACATCTGAATTCATCGTCAAACACTATAAGCGGAGAATGGAACGTAGATCATGCTCTCAACACTATTGCTCCACGTTGTGTGAATGTTCTACACAATATACCGGCAATACTGCGGCGGGGGACACCAGAAACTGGATTCACACTTAGTACCTATGCGTGAAATACCGCCCAGACTTTCATCCATACAAGCGAAGGCTTTTAAACACGAGGCCACCCCACTGCGCCTGTGAGTTGCACTGGAGAGATAAATGTTTCATATCAAGATCACTACTGGCTCAGTACGGGATTTCAGCAACGTGGTGGCTCTCAAACGTGCACCACCTCCTTCCATATCAAGTTGACTCGCAGTGGATTAACCAGTGTTAAGCCAGTTCGATCACTCAGCCACATGGTGTTGACAGTCGGATTCTGCCGTAGTTAAATCATTACAAGATTCCGAAACCACATTATTTTTTATTTTACCTGATGCCCAAGGGGCTAGGTTTGGGGTAGGCTTTCCATAAAACCATCTATTATTAAACACAGAATGATTTTAGAAAACAGGGGTCGAGGGGGAAATCTTGCCGTTCCCTTAAAATTCAGATAAAATACTGTAAAATACTGTCAAAACTATTTTATTCAAAGCCAAAACGTTAGTCTACATATAAGTCACATTTCCCACTGAAATATACGCGCTACTAATGTTACTTGCAGCTGGAATACACATGTGCAAGGCCTGAAATATAATTCAGTGGCGCCCTAAATACGAGTTGATCGCCACAGAGGTGAAAGTTAAGTGTAAATAAGAACATAATTTGGAAATGAAATAAACAGCGGGATATGAGCGAGGAGTAATATACGTGTGCACTGATTTATGCTATTATGAGCTCCAATGGAAAGAGGGTCAGCACTGTCAACTTGTAGAAATAGTGACTTTACAAATAAATAAATAATTTGACCGGTAGATATTATAATGCAAAGAATACATAACAACCCATGAATATACTACTAGGTGAACAGAATACGACCTTAGTGTATCCATAATTACGGCAGCTCTTTGCCGTCAACTCACCCTAATCGAGTGTTCGCTATCACCGCTATTGTCTACAATACAAAACCCCACAGACTGCCGACCCCCCTCGCTGAACAGTGTGTCGGGAATAGAATCAGATAGCGAAACTGTCAAACTGGGTCACAGAAAGTCCTGACCACGAGGAAATCAGATCAGCTGAAATAGCAGGATTGGTATGACACAGGGTTGTATAATATGTGTAAAATGACGGATTCCGTATTGTCACGCGAGGTCACAAAGGTCTTTGGTCGACGATGGACCCATGACTCGGCAAATTGTGCCTTATTTACCTGCACAGTTCGGTGAACGCCGTCAGGTACTCCCTCAACACCAACGTGTCGTCGCTCTGTCGACATCGTTGAAAAGCTTCTAAAACAACCACAAGATCGAAATCCTTCTTCTTCTTGTCAAACGTTGCCATGCTCACATACAACTCATCAATGGAGCGATAAACAAGTTGTGCTTGTGTCGAACTTGAATAGAGTCCGTTGACGACAGTTGTTGTATAATCTAGGGGAGGTAACTGCAATCATGAAATACATGTCGCAAAGCACAAGCGAGCCACGTTAGAGATTCATTAAGATAGATTCCAGTGCAAACTAAGGTAGGAGGGGAGGTAACTGCAATATATCCATGTCGGCGAAGCACCGTATCACGTGTTCGATCACATTCTACTTGTGGAGTGGTTCGAGTGAGCTGTTCGAGTACACAGAGGACGATAGATATAACTTGTTGAACTTACAACCACGGCCATTTTTCTGTCTTCAACCTCGATACCTTAATACTTTGTCTTGTGTGTTTAACTGAGCACTGTGTTGTTGGTCCGTAAATAATCGTGTCTGGACCATACAATCCAGTGATCAACAGCATGAACATCGCTCTACGTAGCTGGGATACAGTGGTATGTGTCTACCAAGGCAACCAGCCTGACCACCCGATCCCGTTAGTCGCCTCTTACGACAAGCATTGGTTGCTTAGGATCAATTCTAATCTATTCTTCATAAAAAGTTACGACGAGGGAAGAACACGCTGGTCTTGTTTAAGTACAGTCTGGGAGGGTAAGGAGGGGTTTTTTTCACAACAGGGCAAGCATTCCAACATTTTAAATCAAATTTCAGGACTAGCGGGAGGTGAAACAAGGACTGTCCAAGTATGGTCAGAGTGCTGTATCAGGGTTAAAGGTCAAAGTCGAGCATGACCAGTGGAGTAAGTAGCTATAAACAGCGAGTTGAAATCATGTGTCGAATATTTATTAAATTATTATCAAAAGCTGTACCGCGTCTTTATATGACATGGTATTTCACAGGGAAAGGTCAACGGTTGCCATGGACACCCACAGAACTGGTATCCTGAGCTGGGTCAGCGTAAAATGTAAAATATGCTAATTGTGTAACGCGAAGGACGAAACGTCACATGCACAGATGTACAACTGTATGTGTGAATGGTTATCCAGTATGATATCGCCTGTCAACTTGAGGTGTGCAGTTTAACGCCGCAGTCGGCAATGTTCCAGCCATATGAAGGCGGTCTATGACAAGTCGAGTTTGAACCAGACAATGCAGTGACTGACAGTAGGACACAACACACGCACACACAACCACACACATCTTCTGTGATAAATATTTACATCACCAGAGGAAGTGATACTCTCAGACCATCATCACTTATCCAGAGTCCGTAAAGATCTAGGTTAGAATTGATCTTCAGCAACCCA
Organism: Haliotis asinina; assembly: GCF_037392515.1. NCBI lineage: Eukaryota > Metazoa > Mollusca > Gastropoda > Lepetellida > Haliotidae > Haliotis > Haliotis asinina. Next base: position 3,212,635 of record NC_090295.1, on the reverse strand, counting down.
GCAGAATTAGCTGGTCAGGCTTTCGCAGACTTGGTTGACACGTCATTGTATCCCAAATGAAGATCGATTCTCATAGTGTTGATCACTGGATTGTCTGGTTGGAATATTGCTGATTACCAACCAATGATTATCCAGTGGTATATAACTAGTCTGTATTCACCAATGCCATCCAATCATATTACAATGCTGAGCGAGATTCGAATTATGATTGTTCCGAATGGAATAATACTATTTATGGAACAACAGACAGGCTTGTTTTGGACTCTAGATTTATCCCTCAATGTACATCTGTTGACCAGTCATAAACCGATATTCTGGACAATACACGGGGTTGTCCTTAAAAATCAAGACCCGGATGGGATCGCAATGATGTCATTGTCGTATGTTTCTGCACGAGCTGAACACGTGGCAAACGTTCATTGGTCGACCGCACAGTGATTTGTTTGACGTTGGATCTGACTGTTGTCCTTTGTCCTGATTCGTCGAGGGTGAAGTTGGAAGAGGTTCGAGCCTTGGTTATACCTTTCCACAACGCCAGTGACACCAACGTCACACACGCTGGAACAGCTACAGCTGTGCCAATGAGAACTTTGATCACGGTGTCAGACTGGAAAACGTCAGTTACCGGGACGGTCGTACGTTCAACACCGACGGCCAGCGAAGCAGTATCAGAAGCGGTCGACGAAGTTGTGACAATGACGAGGGATGCAGACATTAGTGACGATTCAGTCCACAAGTCAGCTGCCAGGAACGTCGAGGGCATAATCTGAATCAGTTCTGTCGAGGGCCCAGTCTCTGTCTGTCGTACGGACTTTGTCTGAATCGTTGAATCTGGTGACGCTGTTACGCTTGAAGATATTGACATGGTCCCCGATGACTCCAATGGTATATTGGTTTCAACTGACTCTATCATAAATGAAATGTCGCTGTTTGACGCTATCGTGGAGGGAATCGGCAGAAAATAATCTGATAACGAATCAGTTGTTGACGTTTTCAGACGTAAGGATGAATCTAACGGTGATACTGAGAGTAATGAACTACTGTCAGTCTCTTCATAAACAACCCAAACGGGGAGATCACATGACGTCGAATTGGCATCCTCTTCAATTTTAGTAGCCACCCTTAGACCTGCAGGATGTGCATAGGACCAAACCGCGTCTCCATCGGCACCGCTGCCGTACACGTAGACCCCAAAACGCTCAGTGCAGTTGTTGTGGCTCACGGAGATGAAGGCACAGGAGTATGGGATCGTCGTATAGGAGAAATCGGTACCTGGAACAGCTGTCCAAGAAACGTATGATAGAGGTGTCGGGTTGACAACGACGCCTGCTGTAGATGCTGTTGCTGCTATGATTGTTATGTAGTTGGTGGACGTCCCTGGGGGCGGCGTAATGGTGTACGTTGTTGTCCAGTGAGAGGTACCCAGGACAAAGTGAGAGGTTTGTTCTGTTCCTGAAAACGAGAGCTTGATTTTCAACGATGACTGTGAAATGAAAAATGACAAATATATCGCAGTTGTTTTGTTTCTTATTTAGTACCACATACCGCTAATATGCTGCGATATGACGAATGTATCAGACTAATGGAAGTCATGACATACAAGCCAGTGATTGATATCATGAACACCAGTCCACGGCATATGTCCACCCTTCCGTGAAACCCCTTGTTCAGGCCTGTATATATTCCAATAGTCTCTTGAACTTACCACAGTGATGGGTGACGTACACTGGATCGGAGGACTGGATGTAGACGGGCTCCCCGTTGGAGTTATTTACAGTGATGACTTCTTGCTCTGACAACAGGTACGTGTTGTGAGGAGACCCGTTGATGATCACAGTAGCACCCAATAAACTGGCTGAAACGGAATTTACGGATTTTTAAATATTTACAGTTCGTGGATACATCGACCCCGCGTAACTGCACTCGTCTTCAGGACGTTAACCCTTGGGAATCAGTGTCCTTCCAGGGTCAGCTGAATGTCTTCATGTACATGCACGTCACAGTGAGTTAGTAAGTGAGTTTAGTTTTACGCCTCATTCAGCAGTATTCCAGCTATGTGGCGGCGGTCTGTATTTAATCAAGTCTGGACCATACAGTCCAGTGATCAACAACATACGCATCGATCTGCGCAATGGGAACCGATGATAAGTGTCAACGATGTCAGAGAGCCTGACCACCCGATCCCCTTTAGTCGCCTCTGACGGGAAGTATAGTCGCCTTTCATGGCAAGCATGGGTTGCTGAAGGCCTATTCTACCCCGGACCTTTACGGGTCTGTACTTCACAGAATTGCCGCACGTGATGCAGCCTCATTTTAAAAAGATTTCAAGATATCATGTGAAACTAGCTGAGAACAATCTAAATGAAAAGATAGGGACGCGTCTACGAAAAATGTCACGTCCGTTATTTTTTATGATTTATATACATGCTTGTTGTCCATTGTAATCCAAGTCAGTTCTTATACCTCTGAAGACAATTCTGTTTTCACTATCTAGAGATATTTTATCTTATGTCAATACAAGGTGCTCAGTGGCGCCCAGGGCACGTGGCACACGCACCTTAGGTACGATACTGATTAAAGCCATTCAAGCGGGGTTTTTGTTTGTTTGTATTGTTTTGTTTCTTTTTTTTTTTTTTTTGTTTTGTTTTTGTTTTGTTTTGTTTTGTTTTTTTTGGGGGGTGGGGGTAATAAAAAGGACATCAAAGAAATCAATGCTCCTGTTCTTACCCAGTATTTCGTAGTAATCATCGACACACGGTGTTTTACTTCCAAGAGGAACCCCAACAAAAGTTGTATCCCATCCGTCGAACGGTAGAAGCATTTCCGTCGCTCCGAACATGGAATTCTGGGAGGAAATGACATCATGTTGGCCACGCAGGAACACAACGACTGGCTGAGACGCTATCACGATTATCCCCGCTATGGCGCCTGTGCTGTTTAACAGGACAGTCTGGTAAGGTTCGACTGAGGCTGATATTATTCTATCCGGGCCGTAGCTTTTTCCATCGTAGTCGACCGTCCCACTGGAGGAAGGAAGCGCCACAGCGAATGTCGTCGTCTCGTTTGTCGAGGAAGTGACCCCTGCAACATTTGGATGCAGATAAATTATCTTGATAAAATGTATTTATTAGTTCTAATCATTCCCGCGCCGTCATTTGTTTTAAAATTTGAAAAGAAATTGGTTCTGCACCTGATTCCGACTTTTTATCTCAAGTATGACACGACCCTGCAAATAGCCAATCAAATCACTATCGTGAGCGAGAGAAAATTTATGCCATGCCATTGAATAAAGAAAAATGTGAACGACCTTTCTCAATGAAAGCTTTAAATGTGAACTGAAATACCCTAGATTCTAAAGAAGTTACAAACAGAGATTTGGGTTTTTTTAACACAGGTAATAAGCAAGGAAATAATTACATAAACACAAAATAAATACCGAGGCAAACAGGCAATTAAACGCGGAGAAAACAGGGCTTATAAAATGTTTTATATGATTAAATTTCACATGTGAAAACGTAGATAACGGTACCTATAGTGACGTTGTGTCTGTCCGTCATGTAGTAGACTGTGCTCAATGCTGCAACCGGGAAAAGGATGACACGCTCTGCGGGGACAGTCGTTCCTTCAAACAGGGCGGTTAGAGTTACCTCCCCTGTACTTGTTACTTCAACCGAAGTATCGTTTGTATCCGTACTACAATTTCTTTCAGGCAAGACAACTGTCGATGGCGTTCTGTACACGGCATGTTCCTACAACAAGAGATTAATGCTTGCATTGATGTTCTAACTGTTACTGGAGGCGCCGCCTGAAAAATTATGACGTCATACTTAAACCTCACAGCTGTGATTTTCATTACTTTTCGTCCTAACATTTATTTGACACGTGAAGGTCCGGGGTAGAATAGGCCTTCAGCAACCCACACTAGCCACAAAAGGCGACTGCTTGTCGTAAGAGGCGACTAACAGGATAGGGTGGTCAAGCTGTCATGTCAGTGGTTCCCATTTGCGCAGATCGATGTTCATGTTGTTGATCACTTGACTTTCTGGTCCAGACACGATTATTTACAGACCGCTGCCATATAGCTGGAGTATTGCAGAGTGCGGCGTAAAACTCAACTCACTCCCTCACCTAACATATATTTTGCTTCACGTTTTGTTCCACTTGACGTTTAAAGTGTGTGAGTGAGTTTGGTTTTACGCCCCTCGTTCTTTTCAACTTTCCCCCAAGGTACTTGTTCGCTGTCGAACTCATACCAGTATTTATGGAGTTTAGAGCTGCATACCCCAAACAACCCGATTCCAGCTGTATACGGGCGGTATTAAATAATCGAATCTTTATCAGACAATCCAGTGATGAACAGAATGAGCATCGATCTACACAATTTCGAAATGATGACATGTCAGCCAAGTCAGTGAGTCTGACCACCCGTTAGTAGCGTCTTGCTACAAGCACGGCTACCTGAAGACCAGTTCTAATCTACAAGGGTTGAAAACAAGCCTAAATCGTAATATCAGAATTAGTAATTGTCCTGATGGCTTTGTTCATGAGTAGATGGGTGATTTTGAGAGAATGAGGTTCTATGACACGTTTAGCAATATCACGGCGACGCTTCACGGATTAAACACGTGAAGAATTGAACTTGTATCCTCGGCAACACTTGAACCACTAGGCTACTAGCCTGGCGTCTGATGCATCAGGATACAATCTGACCTGGAATATTTCTCCACAGACGCTGATGTTGACGTTGACCACTGTTGGTGATGTCGTAGTGACTGTCAACGTTGTGGTCACGGCGGCGTCGAACACATCTATGTTGGGGAACAAAAATCGCGTGCCCGAGCTCCCCACATAACCGCCTAGAAAAACGTATAAAAACATTCAGTTACGTTTATCATGTTTCCATATCACAGAGGTAAACAATTTGTGCGTGTATAAAGTTGCGTACTTTAGCTGCAAGGATCCACTTGTTGATTGTCCACAAGCCAGATGTTTCCTATTACAGTTATCCTGATGAAGTCTACGTGTTTCTTTCCCACAGCCCCACACATCCACCCAACACAAACCCCACCCATTGAGTGAGTGAGTGTGTTGGGTGTTAAATCGCTTTTAGCAATATTCCAGGATTATGACGACGAAGGACACCGGAACTGGGCATCACTCATTGTACCCATGTGGGGAATCGAACCCTAGTCTTTGGTGTGACGAGTGAACGCTTTAACCACAGGGCTGTCATACCGTCCACGTACCCTATCAGGCAAAAACAGTACTGACTAGCGACTAGTTATCGCATACCAGGTATCGCGAACATCTGGCTGTAGCGCTTGCACGGGCAGTTTTACGTGTACTTCTGTATGATCAGTTTTTTACACACTGACACACCACAAAAGCGACAGACAACGAGAGTTTAAGTAAAGCTGTCTACGCAAGCGCTACAGCAATGTGTTGGCGATAACTGTATGCGGCGATAACTGGTCGCTTAATAGAGTTCACAATCCAGGTAATATTCAAGGTAACTTTTAATATAGAGAAATGTTTCAAATTTAATTTTATCACACACACCCAGGATAAATTTTATTTCATTGATTCATTTTAGAAAACCTAAACGTCTTACCAAGTTTATCAAGTTTAAACTTACTCACCGTCTAACGTTAGGACGCTGACCACCAACAAACTGGACAGTGTCAGCAGTCTCATGTCGCTAAACTAAAACATTCGTTGGTCGCTGTTTGAGCTGTGTCCAGTTGGCTGTTGTTATTGTCCAGACTATTCACATTCCACGACGTAAACATTCAAATATATTACACACAACAAACAGTGATAGTGAGATACTCAATACTCCTCGACGTGCTAATAGGCATACTACAATGTATCGGGAACAATTTTTAGCATACGTCATAATTCACACAGTACATATATACACATTAGATTGATTTACTCACATCTCCATGATCACAATGGGAACAGCGTTGTTTTCCCGAGCAAATACGACCACCTGTGCGTTATGTATATACCACATACTTGTTAAAAAATGTACAGATTTATTTAGACCCTGTTTACTAACAAGACGACGTATATACAGGGTCAAGGGGAAGCGAATATACAAAAGTAGTCGCCATTGTATGTATCACACTCCTTCCTGCCTCACATATCCACAAGTTATAAAATACAGTGAAAGTCATACATCTCTACATAATTGTGTACATCAAACATGTGTCTTTTAAAATTATGATTCAAAGGGCAAACAGCGCCCCTTACCCTTTCTGGGCTAACAGCGCCCCTTTCCCATTAAGGGCCGTGTTAACTTTGGTGTCCAGCAATCAACGATAGTCTTAAGGGACAACAAACGGGCTTCAGTGATCTCCAGCAATCAACGATAGTCTTAAGAGGCAACGGACGGGCTTCAGTGATCTCCAGCAATCAACGATAGTCTTAAGAGGGGACTAACGGGATCGAGTGATCTCCAGCAATCAACCGTAGTCTGAAGAGGTGATAACTTGCTTCAGTGATCTCCAGCAATCAACCATAGTTGTAAGAGGCGACTAACGGGATAGGGTGAGTGAGTGGGTTTAGTTTTACGCAGCTTTTAGCAATATTCCATCAATATCACGGCGGCGTACACCCGAAAATGGGCTTCACACAATGTATTCATGTGGGCGATCGAACAAGGGCCTTCACAGTGACGAGCGAACGCTTTAACCACTAGGGTGCCCCACCGCCCCGATCGGGTCGTCAGGCTCGCTGACGGTTTCACATAAGGTCATGTCATCCCGACTGCGTAGGTTGATAGTCATGATATCAGTCCTGTACAAGATGTATGCAGTGGTATGTTTGCTTTAACGATATTTAGCGATGCCGCAGCAGTAAGGATGGGGTCCACCGTGACATTTGCAACTGCCCTCTGTCAGCACAAACATTAGAGGATGAACACAAACATTAGGGGTTCCTCGAATAAGCTGACACGTTCGTTTTGTCGAAGACTCGGGTTTGATTTCCCACATGAGTTTAATCTGGTGTCCTTCCAGTTAAAGATCTCACTCAGTCGTCGGCCAGTCACCCACTCACTCACCCAAGCACCCAAGCACCCAAGCACCCAAGCACCAGTTCACACCTCGGACCGCAGTGTTCGAAATGCCCGCCAGTAAAATGCTTGTTGACCTTTGCCCAGTTACTGAAGCTGGCCCGCCTGGCTAGTGATAATATAGGAGGTGATCATGTTGCCTGAATCCTGACTTATGTTAGCGAAACATCATCCTCAAAAAGACGATCATAAGCTAAATGCATGTTGTGCAAGTCTGATGAGTGTGACGACAAGTGAAGATCCGAGGTAGAATAGCTAGGCCTTCATGCTTGGCATAAAAGGTGACTTTGCTTGTCGTAAGAGGCGACTAACTGGATCGGGTGGTCAGGCTCAATGACTTGGTTGACACATGTCATTGGTTCCCATTGGTTCACATGATCGATATTCATGTTGTTGATCACAGGAATGTTTTTGGTCCGGACTCGATTATCTACAGACCGCCGCCATATAGCTAGAATATTGCTGAATACGGTGAAAACCTAAACTCACTTAGTCACTCACCAGAGTAAGAGTCCAGTGATTCACCACTGGTTGAGAGCAAAACGTAGGCGACTAATTTAAGCAGCGTTCTCCAACCCCAGAAATCTCAGGAAGTCCTGAGACTGATGAGTAGACAGATTTAGAGGATAGTGAGGCCCAAACAGTTCAAGACAGCTGCACTGGTAGTGATGACAGCATCTCAGATACAGACAATTGTTCCAGTGATGATGACTGAAGTCCTTAAGATAATTTAATATGAACATACCGTTTGAAACATTTAATTTGGGAAATGAACACTCTATAACTATTCCTATAAGCGCTGTTTTATTGTCTGTAAATTATCATGAATTATTCGGGCCGGTTACGTGCCTGAAGGCAGGTATCATTGGAGGTCATAAGAAGCACTGGCTAGTGACAACGTTAGTCTGTTTCTAACACTGCCCGGACTACCCACTCACTATCTCGTCGACTCAAGCACCCACTCACTCACTATTTCGTTGGCTTAAGCATCCACCCACCCACTCACTCACGCACTGTCGGCCAAATCATCCACTCACTCACCATCTCGTCGACCTATGCACCCATTCACTCACTATCTCGTCGGTCAAATCACCCATTCCCTCACTCACTCACTGTCTCGTCGGTCAAAGCACCCACCTACTAACTCAATATCACGTCAACCCAAGTACCCACTCACTCACTTATTCACTATCTCGTCGACAAAAGCACCCAATCACTAACTCACTATCTCGTCGGTCAAATCACCCATTCCCTCACTCACTCACTGTCTCGTCGGCCAAAGCACCCACCTACTAACTCAATATCACGTCAACCCAAGCACCCACTCACTCACTATCTCGTCGACCAAATCACTCACTCACTCGTCGCCCAGTCACCCACTCATACCTCGACCCACCCACTCACTCACCCCAACTGATACTCACTCACCCCAGTTGCACAGGACCCATGCGGGGTATATGATAAATTATTGTCATACAGATACTATCAACATTGTTATCAAACCGAGCCTTGCAGGGACACTGTGCAGGAGATATTCTGTCTGACAGCGAACGAGCAATACCAGGAGTGACTGACTGTGAGTCACCTTCCATGGCCACAGATTAGCATATGAATTGGATCATATATAGTCCCCTCAAACAGGTTTAAAAATAAAGTATTTTAAGGATTATGACTATTTGAGGGATAAATTTTACATACCACTTAAAATCGTTACTACAAATAACGAGAACGCCCACGACCCAGAGGGGATCTAAATGTAATCTGTTTACAGGTAACTCGACACACTTTCATTGTGCAAATGCATAGGTGTGCAGCGCCATTTGACAAGGGACACAGGTAATACCTATATATACCTACACACATGTCTTTGTTAGATACAAGTTGGTTTGTTGTTGTTTTTGAAATTGCTGTTGTCAAACGTAAACCTTTGTGTTTTCAAATTATAGCGTTATTTTTAATTATATGTGAAACTGATTATTTAATTTTCTTGAAGTCTCGTGTATGCGAAGACTTACTCTGACGTCAGGTCTATAAGTATCGGGGGAAAATCAAACTGCGTTGTATTTTGACGGGTGCTGTTTTGTTCATCACCACACAGAAATTTCAGGGGAAAAACTGAAGTTTTTCTGGATTAGATAGGCAACGTGAAGTATTAAAAGGACGAAGGTGCACCTCAGTGAATGAGTTATGGCTACCCCTGAGTGGAAACGAACTGTGTGAAAGATAGAGAAGGCACCCGGAATCCAGACAGTAGAGGTTCTCGATTGTTCCAAAGTATGATTGTTCGGTTGGTTAGTTAGTTTAACGCCACACTCAGCAGTATTCAAGCTTTATGGTGGCGGTCTGTAAATAGTCGAGTCTGGACCAGAAGATCCAGTGATTAACAGCGCGATCTGCTGGGATAATATGATATGTGTCAGCAAGCCTGACTACTCGATCCCGTTTGTCGCCCCTTACCACAAACATGGTCGCCGAAGAGATCAGTCCTTACACGGATCTTCACGGATCGTTGAAGAAGGAAAGAAATTGCTTAATCTAATGTAATGTAAATTGAATCTATGTTTATTTTGAAGTATGTATTCACAGACAAACATTAAAGTACACAGTAAATAGTTGCGTATCATCATTATACAGGTTCCATAAAAGGTGACTATGCTTATCGTAAGAGGTGACTAACGGGATCGGGTGGTCAGGCTCGCTGAGTTACACATGTCATCGGTTCCCAATTGCGCAGATCGATGCTCATGTTGTTGATCACTAGATTGTCTAGTCCAGACTCGATTATGTACAGATCGCTTCCATATAGACGGAATATTGCTGAGTGCGGCGTAAAAGTAAACCCATTCACTCACTCATCATGCAGCTTAGGTTGTCTACAACTCATCAGTCCTCGTTCCGATCCGATCTGGATAAACTAGTATATGTAAATATAACAGATTTTTAAGACAGCAGCATCTGCCGAATACGAAGGTACCACATATCTACTGTCGAAACTAATTCCTTTTTTTCTGTGTAAAAAGAATACTTATTTTGTTTGTTTGTGTTCTATTTTTTCTGTAGATAAACTGAAACGGGTGCACTATTACACACAAGCCTACCACGTGATTACTCCAGCCCTGTGAGAATATACCAAGATGAGTGATGTTTGTACTCCACATCTGCTCTTCGTTGTACTAACAGCAGCCTCGGTTACAGCTGGAACAGAAGTAAGTTTATGCTTCATTAGAAATAATTTCAAACATTTAAAATCCTTTTTTCAAAGTTTACTTTTGCGTTAGATTTGCAAAAGCAGGGGCGGCTACAGCTTTTTGAGAGAGGGGGTTGCACAATTTAATCATTTTCACGAAATACTTGTTTCTACAAAATAACGACACGAATCGTCGTTAACATCTTTAATCACAACCCATTGGACATTAACTTTGCTTGGACTCAATGACTCAATATCGCCGTTTCTTGAAAATCCGCGTGGCATTTTCCATGCATAGGGGTGAAGGGTAAACTCGGACAAGAAAAATGAATTTATCTTCATTCCCCACTTCATCTGTCAGACAGCGTTTTAATAAGTTCAATTTCTGACTATGTACTTTTTCAACTTCAAACAATTCGTTATGTAATGGGGGTAGCAGTGTGTATTCTGAATGAACATCGCTCCACACAGAATTTGGCTGGCTGAAATTGCGTCACTTCCGGTATTCTAACTTCTCTGACAATGTCAGGCAACAAAATGATTGTCAGTCATTGTCTGATTACCTGCCTGTACTACCAGTAGTGCCAGTACATCTGATAATGGTGTCGTGCAAGGTAAAATCTACAGTAGGCATCCTTGTCTTGGCTAGTTATAATTCAATATATGCACATGCATGTTTATGCATAACAATTTTTGCCAAACGTAACACATTTATTATAAATGGATACCATATTTTAATAGTATGATAACAAATGAGCATTTAGTATTTGTCCTCGCTGCACCCTGGGTGGGCCTCGCATATGGACAGGATATGGGAGATAACTCTCATAAGAAGCGAGATGTGACAAGACAACAGCATGCATCATTTAATGTTATTCGACATAAAGAATGTAACTACCACGATATCGAATGAGGTGCTATTGACAGTGAGGTGTATTACGGTGCAGAACAGCACTCAGCCAATCAGATAGTGACATTTATGTGTGAGGTAAGGTAACATAAAATATATGGCCTACCTGTAGAATACAGCCCCAGAAACTTGACAAATAACATCACAATACCTTATGACGTAATTGCGACACTTTGTTGCCAAGGACTGCGTATGCTCCTCTCAGTGTTCTAACATTGAATACAGCACTATCAGAATGAAGTACTTTAGTACTTTTGTACTTTTGTTAGGTTGAGTCCTACCTTGGATTCGAGCTCATATCTTTTCAGTCAGGCACCTTATCACCAGCACACAAAATCAGCTGCCTAACCCACTCCACAAATATTTCATTCTCTGTGTTATTCCAACTCCAGAAATAGACTGTATGATTCTAGACTTTTACGAGATGAATTCCGCATACACTAGACAGTAGTACTTTTTTCAGTATCTGTATGACACACTATAAATTTCTTTTTCTGTGTAAAATGTCTCTTTCAGTCACAAGAGATATTTCTGATTATTCTATCAGAATTGTGTAAATTTCAAATTCTAAATGACAGTTACAGTAAGGACCTATTCAGGAGATGTATCTCCTTGTGCCATATGTTGTCATATGATCATTTTTCTTTTTTAATGTAAACTTTTTTTTCACCTTGATATAGATTGAACACCAAGAGGTCCATGATGGGATGAGCAAGTACACATTTGTCAACGGAACTCTGCGGAATTGTGTACCCATCTTAGCACCTGAGTACTGTGATGAAGGTTTGTACAATTCTATAATCACAAAGGAACTGATATTTTCTTTGTGTCCTCCAACACTACTGGCAAGCGAACAGTTATTGCCAATACGTAAGTATCACATATACCCAGTTCCAGTCAATGGCAATTCTGTTTTTTTTTCTCACCGTATTTGATAACATTAAAGGACATCAATAGAAAATTCTTCATTGTAAGTTAACTAAGAGAAAAATTGAGGAAACGTTATGAACGCTTTAAAATAGTTTAACTTTGTTGGGGGTTGGGGTGGGGGTGGTTGATGTTGCACAATCTATATAAGAGTAAGTTCAGTTCTCAAGTCATAATTGTTTCATTTCCTATCAATCTACTGTAAAAGAAACTCAACTAGTCACACAATCAATTATTTGAGGTGACTGTATTATAAATAGATGTATTATTTCATGAATGGCATGAGAAATTCTGAACGGTGATAACTGTGACAGTTAGTTATGAGAAAACAGCTATTTATACAGTAATGATTCCTTTCCACCACAATAAATAAGAAAAATGATTGGCAGCAGTACTATAATTAATTGTGCTTCATTAATTTATCGAATGCAATTTTTTAAGTACCGCTCAAAATATGGCCTTAACTTGTGATGTGTTTCGTTCTTACGTGTCAAATGAAGATTGCTCTTTGTTTTATATAAGTTTTACATAGTTTTATAGGTCAAAATTGCATACAGTTTGCATGCCATGGCATGGTATTAATTGAAAAGCATTGTTGAAGTATTTTCAAGGGGCCTTGATTGTATGACCAAACTGTTTTAAAATATCAGTGGTACTCTCACAGCTTAAAGTAGACTCGGCCATAGTCAGTGCCAGTCCACACAACAGGATATCCTGTTTTGGATGATAAGATAGCATGAGGGTTAGTTTATGAGTCCAGGACAAGTGAAGCTGAGCTATTCTTGCAGTCTTGATTGTGTTTAAGAAATCAAGCTCCTAGGCTTCATTTAGTGCTTGTTAGTTGCACTAGTGCAACCCAATACTACAACATGCAACCTAATTATAACTATAAATTGAACCAGGTGCAAGTCAATTTTTGAGTGAATAAACTTCTGAATAAAGCATCATAATAATTCAATCGCATATTTCTTTCATTACATATTCCAATAAAGGAGTGCAACTGGAATTTGACAGGTGCATCTAGGCTTTTATAATAGGTTGCACCCTGTGCAAGTAGGTCATCATCTGTTAAATCGAACACTGAGCTTTCAAGTTTATAAGTTTACATGATGTTTACTGATTTATTAAAAAATGACTTAATTATTGTAATGTTTTAAGTTTTAATTAATTTGATCATCGTAAGGTATGGGCACACTTTTTCACAAGGGCACACGTAAAAAAACTGCATGTCTTTCCCAGGTTTCATTGGGGCTGAAGGTAGACAGGTCAATAAACACTGCTAATAACATATGAGGAAGGATTTATCTGGACTATGGCAGAATCATATGTTTCAAAATTAAATTTTTCAATGCTCTTTACCCTGTTGTATCAAACTTTAATAAAGCATTAACGTACCATTAAACATTCATTGACTAATGCATCATTAGATTCTTTTGTACAGTGTTTTGTACAAATTTTGTTTTTGTACAAATTGCCTATCCCATAGTGAAAACTCAAGTGCAAATAGTTAGGCTGTTTGAAAAATAGACATTGCTTTATGTTATTGCACATTTCATTATGGCGACTAATGGGATCGGGTGGTCAGGCTCGCTGACTTGGTTGACACAAGTCATTGGTTCCCAATTGTGCAGATCGATGCATATGTGGTTTGGTCCAGACTCGTTTATGTACAGACTGCTGCCATGTAGCCGGAATATTGCTGAGTGTGACTTAAAACGCAACTTGCTCACTCACTCATTTGAAAATAGGGGAAGTTCTTTTTTTTTTTTATGAGTACGGAAACTGAGAGGGATAGCACAGTCAATCAATACTGATATGATAATAATGAGTGTTTCGAGAGTGTGTTACCACATGCACTTACTTATGACCATAGTTGTCTATACAGTAAATGTGAAATTTGCATGTGTAAGATTTTCATTTACAAACAATAACAACAGCTAGAAACTAACTATGCGATACGAGATAATTGTGAAAATATATGGTCCAAAGTGATTTATTGACCTTGAAAGCCGGCAAAATCAAGAACGACAGTCCATGCATGTGTATGGGGCTACAGCATTGTGCATGTGTTGTGTTCAGGAGTGGTGATAAAGAGAGATGGTGGTGTGTTCATAAAGTGTCTGTCTTTGATAACGCTTATACTTCCTATCCAAATGGAAAGTTCAGTTTCCCCTACATTTTTTGAAAGGTATATATATATATATCTTCCATACCTTACCAACTCAGGTCACCAGATACAGCCCTGTTTCCATGACGGTGAGAGAGACCGGTGTGTGCCATGCAGTGATGGGCTGGACCAGTTAGACAAAACATACTCCGACTTCCCATCACCATGTTACATCATCTCCTGCCCAGAGGGTAAGAACTGACATGGACTATGAACATGAAGTTTATTGTGGACTGTTCCACTGAGACAACTTTGAAGAAACTACAATTTCATCAAATTCAGATTCTCTGAATGAAAGTATGTGTTACATACATAAAAGATCTTAATTGGCATGTTTCAAACAAGTGCAGAAATGGCCTCTTAGCCTTGAAGAATATAGGGCATCATCAATATGTCGAGTGTGACAAAACCCTCCAATCTTTCTGAAACAGAAATGTATTATTTAAAATTGAAAATAAAAAATTGTCCAGATTCAGTAAACACAAGGAATTATACTTTTCAGCATGTGAAGGTTCAGCTCATTGATACATCTGTGATATAGCCAACAGATTGAAGTTTTTATTTCTCATGCTAGGACAATTTGATCTCCCACTTAGGTGCAATGTATAAAGCCCATTTCTGGTGCTGCTTTGGGGTGATGTTGGTGGAAATTTGCGAGAACTGGATAAGATATCAGTCACTCCATCCGTCAATCCCTCCCTCCATCAAAGTGTCTCACTCACATCCTCCTTCACTCCTTCACTCACTCACCCACCCACCCACCCACTATCTATTTCAGGTACTGTCCGTGGTGAGCGGGACCCATCTTCCGGCTGCAACTGGCCATGTAGATGTAAGAGTGAGAGGATGGTTATGAATAAACACTGCAGCTGCCAGCGTGTCGAGGTCAAGTGTGGAGGCAATACCTACCTCAAAAATGGTGAGTCTGTTGCAGCTGCTGCAGGTGACCAGAGAGACCCAGTGCTTTAAAGATCACATATACACTAGGGGGTGCAAATGCATAAATTACTCATTGACATCATTATAAATGAAACCCCATAAGTAAAACTGCTCATTTAGATCTTTAATTACCTTAAATCGACCTTTTGGACAACAGTGCACAATTCTCAACAAAATTTCAACAAATCAGAGTGGCGCGTCTCCGTCACAAAATAGTAGGTATAGATATGAGGGTCTATGCAGAATTCATCTACATTTGAGGTGGTAAACTATTTCGTTTACAGGTTTGTACAAACCTGAAATTGTGACAGCTGTTGTGAAAAACGAAAGCTATATGTTCTCACAAGCTACTATCATTTAGTTTTGTCTCCTGCTTTGCCTAGTTTCCGAGTTACAACCCTTGTTTTCATAGATGCTTCTGTCAAAATTACTTGGTGCTGCTAGGGTGTAATCCGTGTTAAGTGGTATAAACCTACACATTATTTGTTATCATTCATTTGATGCTCAGTTAATGAATTTGTAACAGGTATAATTAGTGGTAACGCCACTTAGATTACCCGACAAAGGTCCCCATTTGGTATTTCTTGTGTCTGGATCGATCAAAGGATTAACTGATAACACGCCGATTGATTAATTACTTTTATTCGGATTTAAATGGGTAATTTGTCAAAAGGTAGTGTTTATGTATGTACATTTACTAATCTATACTGAATACACTCTGTCATGTCTGTGGCTATGTAAAAACAACACATTTCTTTCAAAGGATTAACCACAAATACATTGATTGATTGCTCATTATTGGCTAACTAAATTACTTTTTTTAAAAGAATGACGCACATTATGCAATTAGTTACCAGGTGTGCTATCTTGGGTGACCAATGAGACTATACAGCGATGTGAAAAACCTGAAATGATACATCACTTTTTCATATATTAGACTGTTAACAGACACATCGCTTGGGAAATCTGCAGGTGAATATATCACTCGTTTTTGTAGACATTGATGGATGCATTCCTCGAACAAGGTAATAGCCTGACATTGCTCCTATAACTTTAATTTTAATATTTGCATTTTGTTTTTATTAAGTTGTCGTAGCTTTCAACAGAATCATTGTTTTCATGGTGAAGTGTAATTATGCAGACGACATACACTAGGGCATGCATGCAAATTGTGATTCATATAGGCAAACTATAAAATGTCTAGATTTTACATTCCTGTTATACATTTGCAGATCACTTTTTTTTATTAAGTTTCAACATGCATACAAGTGTGATTAGAAAGTAATTAGGATTATGAGACCAAGTATAAAGACGTATATTGACAAGTGTCTACATACTGGTGAATGAACGTTACAAACCAAGTGAATTTAGCAAGTGAAGAAATTTATCACGCAGCATTTTCACTTCGACCCCGACCTCGCTTATGTTATGATACCGGTTGCATCATGCAAACTCCTTTTGGTTATGATTCAAATACATATTTAACTACTAGTAGAAAGTAGTTTTGATTTTCTAACTTGATGAAAACAAATCATAATCTCATTAATTCAAATGGACTTTAGTCAGTGACTTCACAATTTTTGAAAATGGCAACGCGCTGTCTGAGGATGAATGCTATTTAAGTTGTTTTCACCGACTTACAAATGGACAATTACTTTCTACTGGTAGTAACATATGTATTTTATTGATGGACATTAGGATTTTACATGGCATTGATTATAACATAACAATTTCACTCTTGGAAGCGAGGTGGGAGTCAATATATTATAATATTACTTATGATAATATTGTCACTTTGACCACTACCTTGCTTCCGAGGAAGAAAGCATTCTATTAATGCAAAATTGTTTTGGTGAGCAATGTGTAGTAAGCAGTCTTCATTTTATAAACTTGATGAAACTTGAACTCCATTTTCTTTCCTGGAAGCGTGGTAGGGGCGAACCATCCGATTTAGTATATACCACAGGCTTCAACAACGCTCGCTTCGCAGACACAAACAACCAATTTAAGCACAAACTATGGCAGGCCCCCCTAAGTAATTGAAGGAATTACAGCAAATTTGAAGGAATTGCATCTCAAATGTAAACAAACGCAGCCCACTCGCGAAACAATTGCAGCGATATTGGTAGTTTAGCGGTAATAACAGAAATACATCGGCCCTATCGGAAGCAATGTCGGTAATACTGGAAACACGATCGGCCATCTTCGGAGATTTTTCGGTCGCGAGCGGAAACTCACGCAGCAAAACATGGCGTCGTTGGAAGAAGCACCCGTCTCGGTGAGATTTGTTTTTAGTTTCTACTATTACATTTTTATACTTATCCATCTTTGACCACCCGTGTTGTTGTCGGGGCAATGGCTTATGTTTTTAGGAAAAGATAGTCACTCTAGGAGAGCGTCACAAGTCATGCCCCTGTAGTTTGTTTACATCTGAACATCGAAGTCGTGCCGATGATTACAAACATCATGAATGTGCGCCATGAAGAAGTTTCTGAGCCATAATTTTTCTTGCTACGAAGTGCAATTGACAAATTTAAACACATTTTACAAAAAAAATGATGTTATATCTGGCGCACGTTCGTAATCATCGGCACGACTTCGATGTTCAGATGTAAACAAACTACAGGGGCATGACTTGTGACGCTCTCCTAGAGTGACTATCTTTTCCTAAAAACATAAGCTATTGCCCCGACAACACCTCATACCTAAACGCATTCAACACGGGTGGTCAAAGATGGATAAGTATAAAAAAGTAATAGTAGAAACTAAAAACAAATCTCACCGAGACGGGTGCTTCTTCCAACGACGCCATGTTTTGCTGCGTGAGTTTCCGCTCGCGACCGAAAAATCTCCGAAGATGGCCGATCGTGTTTCCAGTATTACCGACATTGCTTCCGATAGGGCCGATGTATTTCTGTTATTACCGCTAAATTACCGATATCGCTGCAATTGTTTCGCAAGTGGGCTGCGTTTGTTTACATTTGAGATGCAATTCCTTCAAATCTGCTGTAATTCCTTCAATTACTTAGGGGGGCCTGTATGGGGTCCTGTGGAAATCTGTGCATAGTGACACCATGACCCGACCCCAAGGAGCAATTGACGGCAACACAACAATTGGGCATGTCTTTGGTGACGTCGAGAAATCAGCAAAATGATGAGCTTCCTATACATTGTCTATACAACTGACTGAAAATCGTTTCTTCTATGATGTCACTGCAGGGCTCTGGCGACAGAGTTACATAACCTGTCTGTGATTTTGTTTGCGGGTGAGAGAGAAGCAGACAGCTTTTTAGCAACTTTTAAGCGCTTGGTATTAATTATCCACAAGGATTTTTTTTAAAAAAATGGTGTTCCCTTTATGGCTAACCAGAAGTCTTTCATATGCAGTGGTAAAAAGAGTACCAAGAAATTGAGTTTATTCATTCTTTAATGTTCAGTGAGTTGCCTCCCTTAGTCATGCCTGGATATTCTAATTCTCACTTTTAAAACTGGTTTCACTATGCCAGTGGTCATGGTTACAAATTTTCAGTTTTGCATCAACAGCAAACTTGATTTCAGTTTATTATTCAGAGTGCCATGTCTTGAGGCCAGTATCTGTTAAACCATTGTTGTAGAAACAAAAAAGGAAAATGTACTAATATTTACAAAATAAGTTCACTCTACCGCAATGTGTAGTGTTATGAAGTACCGTTTTGCCTTGAGCTATTATAGTGAAGCACTAAGACATGTTTGATTACGAGAAGATGGCGTTCTGACAGTGTGATGTAATGCAAAAAGTATATCTTATTACCCTATAAAGTACTTTCTGCCTATTTAAACTTCAGCAAACTGTCAAAGTAACTACAATCATCTAAATGTTGTAAGAATTTCCTTAGATTGTTGAACTATTCAGTCATGACCTCATCTGCAGCATACAGAAAAGGTTATTTTCTGAACCTTAACAAAACAGTCAAACATAAAACTATATGTATATATATTTGTATTTTGTTTATCCCCCGCAACATTTCCATCTGTCCATCCATGGGCATTCATGTTTTCCAGAGCAGAATTCTAATACCGTTCAATGTTTCCTCACCAAACTTGGCACATACATGTACATAGGCTGGTGGTGAACTGGTGACTTTTGCTGGTTTTTCGATTTCTAAAAAATAAAATTTTTTTGCATCTCCATTTCAACAAGTTTGATTTCAACTGACATTGGTGGTAGTGCTCATTTTTGGAATAGAACTTTCAAACAGTACAATATTTTTTCACATAGATAGGTCTAGTGATGGACTGGCGGTTTTGGTAGTTTTAGATTTCTGAAGAAAATACTCTCTACATTTCCATGGTAACATGTTTGACTTTTACTAAAAATTGGTGGAAGTGCTCTTTTCCGCAGCATAACTCTAGAACTGCTCAATGTTTCTTTACCATACTTGGCACATAGATAGATGGTACACAGCAAAAGTTAAACTAGAAGTTCCCTTTAGCCCACTAGACATAGAATCCCCTTTTCAATATAATGAGAAATGTAAAGTATACCTGTAAGCAATGGCGTTTAAAACTTACATAAAAACACTGTCTATTCAACAAATGTTAAATGTTAATGTGTAAATCTCTCAAATATATCTGTTTCTATTTCTTTTGTATTTGTATGCTATTCTAGTTGAAAACATATCAGTTAGAGAGGGCTATCCATTTATCTTGTCACTACCACAAAAATGAAAATCAAATGTCGCACTGAATCTAGGGCAGCATGAAAAGTTAATGCAAAGCGGTTGTATTTTTGCTATGCAACCAAGGGTGTCAGAGAACATACATTCTTTACAGACCTTTCCGAACAATAGTTCTGATGGCATACTCATGTCTTTTGGTTGTTTTGGATTTCTGAATGAAATATTTTTGGCGTTTACATTGCAACAAGTTTGACTAAGATTGAAATTGGTGGTTGTGCTCTTTTCCAGAACAGAACTCATGAACTGTTCGATGTTTCTTTACAAAATTTTGCACATGGATAGGGTTGATTGTGTACTGGTGCCTTTTGGTAGTTTTGGATTTCTGAATAAAATATTTTTAGCGTTTCCATGGCAACAAATTTAGCTTTGACGGAGCTTTGAATATGTTCACTATTTCTTCACCAAACTTGGCACAGAGTTGGTACACTGGTGTCTTTTGGTAGGTTTTGATTTCTGAATAAAATATTCTTTTGCATTTCCAAGCATGTTTGGCTTCATTTCACAATTTTCAGTGATCATGATCGTGATCATGATCATTTCCAGCAAAGTATTTGATATATTCATGATGAGTATCTTGCCATTGCGGGAATATAGATGACTTGTTCTTCTTGTTAATCCCGAATTACAATTTTTAGTGAATCAAGTGTTGAACATGCCTACATTATTTTGACACTTTATCCCCAGGAGTCTGCTTGCCATGTCCGATAGGAACCCACAAACCTGAGAACAGCACTGGCCCCTGTGTTTCCAAGATATCGCCAGTATCACAGTGAGATGGTGTTACAAATTCTGCTGAAGTGTGCCATGTAGTTTACTGAATATTGTTGTCCACCACAGCAACAGGGGAAGACAGTAGTGAATGAGTACCCGATGGGATAAGCTTCTAGTGCTTTGCGCATACCATTTTGCCATGAAATGTACTACAAATGTATTTACAAATCAGTCAGTGTGTTTTTTGAAGGGAATAACTCTGAGGATTACACTCTGATTCGATAGGTGCTCAGATTTCACTTTGCCTAGTGAAAAGTGGTTCATATTAATATTTTACCATCCACATGCAAAAGATGTATTATCAGTCCTTGAAAAGAACTGGAATGTAAATTGTATCTGTTAAGCTATAGCGTAATGGTTCCTGAAACTTGTAAATGATTTTGTTTTCATGTTTTGCTTATCACTTACAACTCAAAAGAATGTTCAGTGTGAATGATACTTCTTGTTACATTCAGTCCGTCGGGGACGGTCACCGCAGCTGTATCGCCTGCTTCGTCAACATCTGAAACGAACACAACATCAGCTTTACAAAGGAATGTCACTCAGAACATCACAGGTTAGCCATCTTGGATTTATCTAATGAATATTATAGAGCTAACATATCATTAATCCGTGTGAGATTCTGGACTAAAATTTGCGTCCAGCAAACTGTCCTTGTTTTCCTTTGGTAATTACAAGTTACAAATGGTCCAAAGCTACCTGTGCTTATCTCCCTTTGGTGATTCTATGTTAGCATAGGACATCAGCTCTGTTTGCTTGTTCAAAAATATGACTTAATATATCAGTCACTGACTGATTGACGTAGTCACACCTTCATCAGCAGCAATTGTTATGATTACTCAATGCCATTTAGAAGTGGTCAGATGCAACATGGCTGAGCGGGCACAGCTAACTTTGTGTGCTGGCAATTAGGTGCCTGACTCTGAGGGTGCGGGTTTGAATCCCGGATAGGACTCAACCCCAAAAAGTACTAGAATTTGTACAGTGAATTGTCTGTGATTATTTTGCAGGTGCCTGACATTTCACCTCAATAACAAAGAGTTCAGCTGCTAAAACAAAATCTTATTGGGGTATGGTGGGCGAGCTGGCTAAGGCACCAGGCTAGTGATCCAGCGAGTTTGAGGTTTCGGGATCGAGCCCACCTGTGACCGGGTGTAAAAACCTTGGAGTCAACTTTGTGTGCAGACTCTTTCAGTGTTGTCACAACCCCTAGTGTACAGTACACAACCCTGTGCACTTAAAAGAACCCACGAATCCGTTGGTATAAGACCAGATGGTGGCCACATGAACACGTGCATACACCTAGTTTCAGGTACAGCAACGTGCAGTAAACTTGGACAAAGTGCTGTGACTATGTGTCCCAGTCCACCCAGCTGTCAATTTGGTACCTCGTTAGGATGAGAGAGCCACAATAAACTCGGTGCGCCTAGTGGCAGCAAGAGTTGTATACTCCCCAGGGAGTTGAGATTGAAATATGATGTGCTGTTGAGATTGACATCCAGTGATCGAGGGAAAAATACCAGCGCCTTGAGCATGCACTAGTGCGTGGATATGTGCGCTATATAAATATCCAATCTATCTAATCTATCTATTAGTTAATTCTGTGCAGTCGTGAGATGGGTACCTCATGGGAACTTCTGTTTAGAATTTCCTTAAATAATCTCTATATGGATTTATAGTTTCACTGCTTTATTACAGGAAAAAATATGACTAATGATGACATTGATGCAGAAGAGAAACCCCCGAACCACAGGTTGGTGTCCATTTTACCATGTCTAGATGATGTAGTTGTCCCTCACGAAAAATTGTAATTGTGATACGTAAATCAATGCTCATATTATCAATCATTGGATACCTGGTACAGATGTGAGTATGTACTGATTGCCGTGATATCTCAGGAGAAAAATGATAAAACGGCATAAACCAGTTCATTCTCCATGACCACAAAAACTATTGTTGCCAAAGGATATCACCAGAGATGCTATGTGCTTGATCATAAACCTATCTTCATTTGTCAAGTTTGATTTCATGTTAACACGTGCCTCTAAGCCACAGACTCAATCAATCTCCATCAAAACACTATCTGTTATTTTCAACAAACATTCAAAAATATTTCAACAGTAAATTGAGAACAATATTTGGATACAGAATCATAAACATTGCCTCCTAGAAAGTGGTCAGAGGTCACACTTTAGTGGTTACATGCCTTATCCCACCTGGTACCCATTTTCTGCTGGTGGGTGAAGAGAGGCAATTTTGAACAAACTCACTTGCCTAGGGTGAGACTATACATCTTATATGTTACCATTTGTGTAATATTATCAAAATAAGCAATATTTAAATTATGATTTATTATTACTCGCCCGTTGAAGATACTGCAGTGTAATATTTTCACTTCAATATTACACTAGTGTAATACTGCTTGACGTATGACGTCAAAATGGTTCAAAGTTGTGATGTTACAATGCTAATGTTGATGTCGCAATATTAACTAGACCTTGCTTGACTTGAAAGCTGAAAGTCCAATTTATGCTGGCGAGTAATAAACAGAATACTAAACTCGCTTCTGTGAAATACCATTTTCAATTAAACTCATTAAAGATTTAGTATCAAACTCACTTTCACTCGTCTGATACCAAATCATTAAGTTGTTTAATGAAAATGGTATTACACAGAAGCGAGTTTAGTATCCTCTATTTATAATACCTGCTGACAGGGAAGTATCACTTTGACATCACATACCAGGTTAATTAGAGAAGACTGTTGTTTTCTTTCCAGATCAACAAACACTCAGATCACATCTATACTGGCTATCACCATAGCTACACTAGTTCTACTTGTAGGATCATCTACTGCCATTATATACAAGATTTGGAAAAGAAAATCTCCTAGGCACAGTTCACGTAAGTAAACTTTTCCTTCGCATCTTGCATGATTTAGTATAATTTCAAAATGCCACTATCATCTTCAGCTACCATCTTGTTGTGGTGTTGTACATAGTGTCCAGGTCATAAATCAGTTGAAGAAAGACAACCATTGTCATGCAGAGAGTCCTTAGATGGGTGACCATGTTTGGCAGCTCGACTCCTGAGAGTTCCCTGGACTTCTGTCTTGCCCCACAGTGAAGCACATGTCACACATGGTGTCTCCTTAGGCAGGTGTCTCTGTGTAAAATTGCCCCTGTTCACCCTGCAGAGAATGGGTACCCGGTGGGATGTGCCATATGACTACACCTGGTGTCTCACAGACAGCTTTGGTTAACCAGGGTTATAATGTTTTAGCGCTTTGAGCGTAGGCAAGTGGGTAAATAAAGTCACCGTATAATGACCATTATTGCTGTGCAGTAGAGTGAATGAGCGAGTGAAAGAATATGGTCTTATTCCATATTTAGCAATATTACTGTGCTATCATGGCAGTATCAAAGAAACACCATGACCCCATGAGGTAAATACAGCCATGTCTTCAACGTGGTTAACTAGTTGACACTCAGCTACAGAGCTGTTACTCTCAGGGTTGAAGATGATTATGTATGGTTGGTTGTCTTCAGACTAAAATATGTTTCATTAGTCAGAATATTTATTCTGTATGATATTATCACTGTATAATAATACATTTGGGATTAGTAATCAGCTTGTCTGTCCATACACCCATCAGTCCATATGTCTGGAACATATCTCTAAGACTAATGAGTATTCATTCACGAAACGTTGCACTTGCAGAGAAAATGTTGTCAAATAGCACCTTTTAGTATTTCGGGATATCTTGAATTTCTTTTTTCTCTTTTTGTTCATTTCCATGGTAACAAGTTTGATATTGACTGTTCATTGTACTGTCTTTGTTCGGATATCTCTAAAACTGGTAAGTATTCATTCACAAAATTTTGTGCACACATTGAGAAGGTTGTCATTTAGTGCCTTTTGATTTTTATGGATTTGTAGCATTTTTATTTTCCTGTTTCCATGGCAACAAGTTTGACTTTCACTTGGTTCATGATGGTGCCTTGTCCACCCTGTATGTCTGAAACTAATAAGTAATCATGCACAAATCTTTGAACACACATTGGGCAGGCTGTCAGCTAGTGCCTTTTGATACAAGTAGATTTGTGGAATATATTTCTGTTTCCATGGCAACAAGTTTGACTTTCACTTGGTTCATGATGGTGCCTTGTCCACCCTGTATGTCTGAAACTAATAAGTAATCATGCACAAATCTTTGAACACACATTGGGCAGGCTGTCAGTTGGTGCCTTTTGATACAAGTAGATTTGTGGAATATATTTCTGTTTCCATGGCAACAAGTTTGACTTTCACTTGGTTCATGATGGTGCCTTGTCCACCCTGTATGTCTGAAACTAATAAGTAATCATGCACAAATCTTTGAACACACATTGGGCAGGCTGTCAGTTGGTGCCTTTTGATACAAGTAGATTTGTGGAATATATTTCTGTTTCCATGGCAACAAGTTTGACTTTCACTTGGTTCATGATGGTGCCTTGTCCACCCTGTATGTCTGAAACTAATAAGTAATCATGCACAAATCTTTGAACACACATTGGGCAGGCTGTCAGTTGGTGCTTTTTGATACTTGTAGATTTGTGGAATATTTTCCTGTTTCCATGGCAACAAGTTTGACTTTCACTTGGTTCATGATGGTGCCTTGTCCACCCTGTATGTCTGAAACTAATAAGTAATCATGCACAAATCTTTGAACACACATTGGGCAGGCTGTCAGTTGGTGCCTTTTGATACAAGTAGATTTGTGGAATATATTTCTGTTTCCATGGCAACAAGTTTGACTTTCACTTGGTTCATGATGGTGCCTTGTCCACCCTGTATGTCTGAAACTAATAAGTAATCATGCACAAATCTTTGAACACACATTGGGCAGGCTGTCAGCTAGTGCCTTTTGATACAAGTAGATTTGTGGAATATATTTCTGTTTCCATGGCAACAAGTTTGACTTTCACTTGGTTCATGATGGTGCCTTGTCCACCCTGTATGTCTGAAACTAATAAGTAATCATGCACAAATCTTTGAACACACATTGGGCAGGCTGTCAGTTGGTGCCTTTTGATACAAGTAGATTTGTGGAATATATTTCTGTTTCCATGGCAACAAGTTTGACTTTCACTTGGTTCATGATGGTGCCTTGTCCACCCTGTATGTCTGAAACTAATAAGTAATCATGCACAAATCTTTGAACACACATTGGGCAGGCTGTCAGCTAGTGCCTTTTGATACAAGTAGATTTGTGGAATATATTTCTGTTTCCATGGCAACAAGTTTGACTTTCACTTGGTTCATGATGGTGCCTTGTCCACCCTGTATGTCTGAAACTAATAAGTAATCATGCACAAATCTTTGAACACACATTGGGCAGGCTGTCAGCTAGTGCCTTTTGATACTTGTAGATTTGTGGAATATATTTCTGTTTCCATGGCAACAAGTTTGACTTTCACTTGGTTCATGATGGTGCCTTGTCCACCCTGTATGTCTGAAACTAATAAGTAATCATGCACAAATCTTTGAACACTCATTGGGCAGGCTGTCAGCTAGTGCCTTTTGATACAAGTAGATTTGTGGAATATATTTCTGTTTCCATGGCAACAAGTTTGACTTTCACTTGGTTCATGATGGTGCCTTGTCCACCCTGTATGTCTGAAACTAATAAGTAATCATGCACAAATCTTTGAACACTCATTGGGCAGGCTGTCAGCTAGTGCCTTTTGATACTTGTAGATTTGTGGAATATATTTCTGTTTCCATGGCAATAAGTTTGACTTTCACTTGGTTCATGATGGTGCCTTGTCCACCCTGTATGTCTGAAACTAATAAGTAATCATGCACAAATCTTTGAACACACATTGGGCAGGCTGTCAGCTAGTGCCTTTTGATACTTGTAGATTTGTGGAATATATTTCTGTTTCCATGGCAACAAGTTTGACTTTCACTTGGTTCATGATGGTGCCTTGTCCACACTGTATGTCTGAAACTAATAAGTAATCATGCACAAATCTTTGAACACTCATTGGGCAGGCTGTCAGCTAGTGCCTTTTGATACAAGTAGATTTGTGGAATATTTTCCTGTTTCCATGGCAACAAGTTTGACTTTCACTTGGTTCATGATGGTGCCTTGTCCACCCTGTACGTCTGAAACTAATAAGTAATCATGCACAAATCTTTGAACACACATTGGGCAGGCTGTCAGCTAGTGCCTTTTGATACAAGTAGATTTGTGGAATATTTTCCTGTTTCCATGGCAACAAGTTTGACTTTCACTTGGTTCATGATGGTGCCTTGTCCACCCTGTATGTCTGAAACTAATAAGTAATCATG
Organism: Haliotis asinina; assembly: GCF_037392515.1. NCBI lineage: Eukaryota > Metazoa > Mollusca > Gastropoda > Lepetellida > Haliotidae > Haliotis > Haliotis asinina. The sequence continues at coordinate 3,185,603 of NC_090295.1, read as the reverse complement.
CACAAATCTTTGAACACACATTGGGCAGGCTGTCAGCTAGTGCCTTTTGATACAAGTAGATTTGTGGAATATATTTCTGTTTCCATGGCAACAAGTTTGACTTTCACTTGGTTCATGATGGTGCCTTGTCCACCCTGTATGTCTGAAACTAATAAGTAATCATGCACAAATCTTTGAACACACATTGGGCAGGCTGTCAGCTAGTGCCTTTTGATACAAGTAGATTTGTGGAATATATTTCTGTTTCCATGGCAACAAGTTTGACTTTCACTTGGTTCATGATGGTGTCTTGTCCACCCTGTATGTCTGAAACTAATAAGTAATCATGCACAAATCTTTGAACACACATTGGGCAGGCTGTCAGCTAGTGCCTTTTGATACAAGTAGATTTGTGGAATATATTTCTGTTTCCATGGCAACAAGTTTGACTTTCACTTGGTTCATGATGGTGCCTTGTCCACCCTGTATGTCTGAAACTAATAAGTAATCATGCACAAATCTTTGAACACACATTGGGCAGGCTGTCAGCTAGTGCCTTTTGATACTTGTAGATTTGTGGAATATATTTCTGTTTCCATGGCAACAAGTTTGACTTTCACTTGGTTCATGATGGTGCCTTGTCCACCCTGTATGTCTGAAACTAATAAGTAATCATGCACAAATCTTTGAACACACATTGGGCAGGCTGTCAGCTAGTGCCTTTTGATACAAGTAGATTTGTGGAATATATTCCTGTTTCCATGGCAACAAGTTTGACTTTCACTTGGTTCATGATGGTGCCTTGTCCACCCTGTATGTCTGAAACTAATAAGTAATCATGCACAAATCTTTGAACACACATTGGGCAGGCTGTCAGTTGGTGCCTTTTGATACTTGTAGATTTGTGGAATATATTCCTGTTTCCATGGCAACAAGTTTGACTTTCACTTGGTTCATGATGGTGCCTTGTCCACCCTGTATGTCTGAAACTAATAAGTAATCATGCACAAATCTTTGAACACACATTGGGCAGGCTGTCAGTTGGTGCCTTTTGATACAAGTAGATTTGTGGAATATATTCCTGTTTCCATGGCAACAAGTTTGACTTTCACTTGGTTCATGATGGTGCCTTGTCCACCCTGTATGTCTGAAACTAATAAGTAATCATGCACAAATCTTTGAACACTCATTGGGCAGGCTGTCAGCTAGTGCCTTTTGATACAAGTAGATTTGTGGAATATATTTCTGTTTCCATGGCAACAAGTTTGACTTTCACTTGGTTCATGATGGTGCCTTGTCCACCCTGTATGTCTGAAACTAATAAGTAATCATGCACAAATCTTTGAACACACATTGGGCAGGCTGTCAGCTAGTGCCTTTTGATACAAGTAGATTTGTGGAATATATTTTCCATTTCCATGGCAATAAGTTTTCTGTCTCTGGTTGTCAACTGGTGCCTTTGGATATTTAGAGTTTTTACAATATACATTTTGTGTGTTAGCCTTTAGCTTTGCACAATAATATATCATAAGCCATGTGCCATTTCTGACATCAGCTGATCATCTTAACTCAACCTGACAGACCAGTTTTCAAGATTCTGACAAAAACTGACAATATCTTCATCCATTTGATGAGAGCCTTGTTTGTGTTTTCATACAGCTGAACCAAATGACAGCAATGAATCGCTGGTGCGACCACAAGGTAAATATTAACAAAACAATTACTCCAGACATAGTTAAACCATTTTGCCTTGATCATGACTCATGGAGATTGTGGGTTAGAAGTCCGTCACAATCAGTGCCTGTCTCTCCATGGGCAGTTTGAATAAGAATATAAGGCTCATACAACCTTTGTCTCTTGATCTATTGTAAATGTGCGTTGGTAGTATTTGTGTTCATACTGGTGTGTGGTTCCAATATTATATATTCTGATTTGTTATGTGCTTAGTGTCTTGTTGTGGCTGGTATAAAAGAATTTGAAGCATGTACATTTCAGAGGTTGAAGGTTATGCAAGAGTTCCCGTGATCGAGGATCCACCTCCATATCCTTCAGATGGTAAGGTATTATATCTGTTTTTTCTTCTTTTCAGAAAATTAGATTTCAGCCTAAAACAATGTCCTCTCCCTGTTACAAAATTGATAAGGGGCTTCATTAGGATTAGTTGCAGGTAGTCCAGACATTTGTAGGTTTGTGTATGGACCGTTCATAATTTATAGGATTGGGGGTTTGTCACCCTTTAGTTCTGGGGAGATGGAGGACCAACAATTTTGTACACATTCTGGAGGGGGTTCACTGAATTTGTACATGAGAAGCAGGGGCGTTTTTTACTTTGCACATGAATTTTATTGGGGGTCATTCGCATTGTACGTGCAACTCCATAAAAATCATCATCATAAATGACGAAGGGTCCCCTAGTGGTTTCAGGGCAGTCAATACTGTGAACATGGTGTATCCATGCATTTTGACATAAAAAAACTTTGGTTCACGTCTTCAGCCTAAACCATTCACATTATCCTTTAGATCTCTTCTTCCGTTCTTAATACACTGACAGCCTCTCGTGAATATGCTTATAGTATAAATGTCTGCTCAACTTTACCACTACAGGAATTGTACTTGTGGTGGCAATCAAATAAATTTTATGTGCTTAATGTCTAGTTTTTTAAATGCATTCTGATAAAGTCACTTGCATTTTGCAAAGCCTGCAAAGTACAAGTGAGTCTGGTTACCATGGTTCTCAGTTACCATGGTAATGATAATGATAGCAGACTTTGTCTGTTTAAGGTGAAAAAGACTGCAGCTGAATTTCAACGATTTAACGACTTGGCTGTCATTACATGACTTTAGTGTCGAAAACCTGATCAGTTTCAGTAGGTAGATGAATGACGTCTCCTTCACGCCTTTAAAAAGAACATTTAGTTGTACATACGCCAATGAAAGAGGATTTAACCTTGCCATCATGGTTATGTCTTGTAACAGATTAACCCTTCTATGGACTGAGAGAGCATATTTGCCTAAAGAGGAAGGACATGCCTATGCCCCAGAGTGAGTGAGTGAGTTTAGTTTTATGCCACACTCAGCACTGTTTCCAGCTGGCAGGGGTTTATAAATGATCACATCTGGACCAGACAGTCCAGTGATGACCGTCATGAGCATCGGTCTGCACGACTGGGAAATCTTGATGTGTCAGCCAAAAATGTCAGCGAGCCTGACCACCCAATCCCGTTACTCGCCTCTTACGACAAGCATGAAGATACGTTCTGACCCCGAGTTTCGCTGGTCTACACCAGCTGATGTGTGATTATTGTATTATGAACTTTGCTGAAGTTTTCTTTGGCAGTAGTTTTTTATTTGTTTCAGAGGTCCACGTGGAAGACGAGGAGATACAGGGCATGGGTAAGATGAGTATCAGGTCGAGATATCATGAATTGTGTCCACATTAACTGGCAATAGCGTGTCTTGACACGGAAGTTGCAGCCAATTATCCAAGTGAATTTCTCTCTATGGTAAAATCATTTCTTATGCTATTTTCTTTCTCAAAGAAATTATTCACTTGCAACAGATTGTGCACTCAGCAATATTCCATTTCAACACTATGTATTGAAGGTGACCGAACAAATTTTATGGATGATCAACGTCTTTATTTTCACAATAGCTTTGTTTCGGTATGGATTCTGATACCATTTTCAAGCATGCTGAATCCATCTGATGTCGCTATTGTGAAAATAAAGAAGTTGATCATCCATAAAATTTGTTCCGTCACCTTCAGCTCAGCAACTTCTAAAATGCCTCCAAAACAGACTAAGTATTGAGTTAAATGTTCTATTGTGTGTAAGGTGAGGTGAAAGTGGGTTTAACGTTGTACTTGAGAATGTTTTGCTCATATGACAGTACTCATGCATGTGTATATGTGGCTGATTATACTAGCCCAGACTTAAACTGGTTTTATAGTGCCAGCTCCCAGAGATACCTGGCCAGTTATATTGTTGTGGTTCATCTAAATGATGAAATACATCTTAAGTGATGCTGGTTTCAGACATTTACAACACTGAAACCTTTGACGGTGCCACCCTAAAACAAACGTCATCACATCATTATTACCTGGATTCAAACCCATGATCATCGGTTTCTGGTTTGTCCAAGTAACTGTGCAAAGCAAATTGCTCCACCTTGCACACCAGGACCAGCAGATTAAAGGTTTAAGAAACACAGTTTGTTCTACTGCCATGTGAAGTGTAATGAAGCACACTTTCACCCTGAACTATCATATCGTTAAAACACTCAGACATCAAGCTTCCTCATGCTTTAACTATAATAGTTCAGGGCGAAAACATCCTTGTGTGCTTTATTACACTATACATGGTGGTAGAACGAACTGTATTTCTTTTCTAAGATGCCATATTTAATAATTTCGAAGCCTAATTTCAGTTAATCTAGGGCAGAAAACAAACGACGATGTCTGTGACCTAAATTAAGAATCCTCGCTAACTGATGCGCTGTTCGTTTGACGTGTAAGCCCCCTACGTTAAGACAAACGCTACTAAAAAAACAAATGATGAACAGTTTGCTGACGGTTTATGTTCGGGTTAAATATCTTGTCTAGATCATTTTAATTACATCTGTGATTCTCTTAAACCATACAAGGCAATATGACCATCTCATATCTACTACCAACGAAAATTTTAGATCAGTATTGTAAACGTAATGTTTCCACCAGTGATGTTTGCTGTGTGATGCAACTGCAAACCAAGAAATGGGATGCGATGCAGTTTACTGTGGGAGGCTGTACGGGCGATGACAACTGACATCCATCGTGACGTCAGTTACATTGTGACGTAATGCAAAAAAGTTCAATTACGAGGGGACAGACTGGAATGGCGCAGTGACATCAACACATTGTGACGTAATGCAAAATGCACATTATGGTCTGATAAAGTATTGTCGGTGCCTTTGATCTTTCACCGAAGCATCTTAGAAACGTATATATTCCTCGGCCCTGATCAACAAAATGGTCATGGCGCTATGACATTCTAAAGCTTATGATAATCTGTAAAGATACATCAGGTCACAATGTTACAAACTCTGTGGATCAGGACCCTTGGCAACTTAATGCTATAGTAACCGACTCAACTGATGTAACCATGGTTACAATTAACTTATGTGATCTTGGAGGTATTTCAGCATGAAAAGAACAAATTAGTTCATATGAAATAGGAGGCACAACAATTTATATTTTTGATGCATCACTAAACAAAAAAGACGTCAATTTTTTTCAGTTTCTTCTTTGCTTTCTCTCTCATCCGTTCACTGCAGTTAGTTCAGTAATTATTTAATATCTTTGTTCCAGCACAACCTTGGACAAAGGACTTCGGAGATCAGGCCACGGGTGGCCAGGCAGACAGAGTCCCACTTGACCAGGAAAGGGTTGAGGTCATTGTCCACGAACAGGATACTGATGAAACTGGCCGAAAGGAGTACTACAAATCAGGGCAAACACCATCAGTGGATCAGTGTGATCCAAACAGTGAGTCTTTGCTTTCATTTTCAATTAATTTTTTTTTCAGACGTTATTCAAGCATTATTCAAGTGTGCAGTTGCATGATGATGTGGAGTCATCCCACAGATGGCATCCTTACATTATCCAGAAACCATGTATGGCCTCTGCCTTGTCATTGAAGCAGAGCATGCAGTCATCCCACAGATGATATCCTCATGTGTATCTTGACAGCTCCAAAGGTCTGTGGTTCGAATCCCATCAATCTCTAAGCAACCAAGACCCTGTTGGGTACAAATGTTCAAATAACAGAAAGGTTCGCAGCTGTGATCGCTATCTTTGTTGATACTGGCAAGCTCAGTTGTAAATGCATCTGAGCTGATCGGCTACTGTGAGAATGCAGAGCCAGCAAAGGGAGGTAATAAAATCATCGGGCTGAGTTGTAAATACATCCAGGGTATAGTGGAGATTCAGTGGAACATATGCCCTAGAGATGTGTAGTCACTGACTTGGTTGACACTTACCATTGTATCACAGTTGCATAGATTGATACTCATGCTGTTGATCACTGGATTAGCTGGTCCAGACTCAATGTTTACAGCAAGCTGGAGTATTGCTGGGTGGCATAAAACGAAACTGACTCACTCACAGCTATATACACACCAAAACATTTGACATTGTTATAACCAATTGACATATTCATGGCGAGTATTTTGCCTTTGCAGGACGATATTGATGGCTTTGTTTTCTTGTTTTACTTCATTTGACCTACAGAGTACTCTCTCTTCAAACATAGAACACCTACCCAAGAAAAAATTCCCCCACGCAGATAAACCCACAGTAATTGTGGAAGTAGCAACACGAACATATTACTGCACATCTGGAACAATAAAATCAGCACTACTGCACATCTGGAACAATAAAATCAGCACTACTGCACATCTGGAACAATAAAATCAGCACTACTGCACATCTGGAACAATAAAATCAGCACTACTGCACATCTGGAACAATAAAATCAGCACTACTGCACATCTGGAACAATAAAATCAGCAACTTTAAATTGCTGAAACTGGATAAAAAAGATGAAAAGATTGCAACTTCGATTTTACACATGCGCACATGGAAGAGGAAGTCTTGACCACATGTTGACATTTTCCTGTTTGAACAAAAGTTACTTTGCCTTTTTAAAGCATGTCTGTCGTGTTGTTTGGTATTTATGATCATCATACTTGAGTGCACACTTGTTTAGTTTACTTTTTATAAGTATGAAATGATTGATTGCATTTGTTTTGGCATTCAATACTTATTCTCTGTGAGGCAATTCAAAGCTGGTCAGAAATTTGAACAAAGAGTGAGTTGTAATGTACATGTGCATTAGAGGTCAAACTTTCCTGATACAAAAATGTTGCACTTTCATGGTTTTTGTTGCCATCTTTACTGTTTTAGTTTTGTATTTTGTTAGGCTTGCTTAGCTAGCATTTGTTTAAGGGTCAAACAAAAAAACGATTTACTTGCTATAACACTTAGTCTAACATACAAATCATTTCTTCTATCAGCAGCTGAGACTTTGCGAAAGTCAAACAGGTATCTCGATGCTTTGAGAGGTTCTTTCCCAACACTTGAATCCACCGAGCAGCCCAGCTCAATTGACTCTGTGACTTGCAGGGATCCTGATGACACGTCAATCAAGAAGATGCAGAAAGCTTCAAGCAATAAAGGTAAAACTATCTTATCATTTCAATCGTTTTGTTATTTTGATTCTTAAGTCTAAAATCTTCTTATGCAGTAGAGGATGTAATGTGTACTTGCCATTATGAAGCCTGTTGCACTTGATAAACAATAAGGCTGCTTATCTGTCTCCACAATGCACAGGCATGCTTAAAGAACTTCAACATAACAGATATTATCCTACCTCATGTAAGAATGTCCATCTCTGATTGGTCCACATGAACTTGGAACAAATTACCTTATATGGCCGATGCACGGCCATACACCACTGAAGTGGATGTAAATCTGGAAAGTGGGAGAATAAATCATTTATACCCCACCATGCCTTTGTTACCTCACTGAAATATTTTTACTGTTAACGAAGTTCAATAATGAATATAATGTACATTATGCCCAAAGTGACTGTCACAACTTCTTAAATATATTTTCTAATGTTTGCAGAAAATATGGAGGCCTTGGGTGAAAACATGGAGACAAAGTATCTTCTTTGTCTAGAATCAACCCCACCACTGAATACTGACAGCTTCAAGTCCGAACTTGAAAAGTGAAATACTCAAGAAGAAAAGAAGACATTGGTTTTGTAGAGAGCCCATCTCTGTATACTATATCTTCAGAATGTGATTGTGATCAAACAGCTAGATTTTTTTTGCGGGGGTAGTTAGACATATTTTTTTAAATTCATATCTGTGGGTGAAGTATGGAGATAGACTGTTTAAACAGTTCTGTGGACATTGAATAAGTGTTTGCAGCAGAGGAAAAGGGGTAAGGCCTTCAAGCCAATCCTGACATCCATGAGGAAGACCCATAGGTGCAATTGTAGGGCTGTGTGTCGACAAATAAATTATGTTGCAATATATTGAAATACTGGAACTGGAATTGCAAATATATTGTGATGTACAATCATCCTTTGCCATAAGGCAGGGGTTGGGATTCATGGATGCCCCCCTCGTTATGGATAACACAGTATAAAGACTAAGTATAATTATAATAGCTATCTATAATGCACATTATTCCTTGCATCTGTAGATGCTCACATTATTACCAAGTGAGGCACTAGAATGTTAACAGTGATATGACTTATCCCTCCGGGTACCCATTCACTGCTGGGTGAACAGAGGCAAACTGACTTGCCTAGGGTGAGACTACATGTCTTATGTGGTTCATGTACACAAAGCACATGTCTAAACTACTTCATGTTGGAGGTGAACAAACTAATTTTGTTAATGAAAATAGTAAACTTGTAATCAAACATCTCTAGACATGATAATTCAGGTGTAGATCCTGTCATGCAAGGTAATGAAGGGCTTGATTTAAGAGATGTTCACCTACTTGCACCAGGTGCTAATTCCAGTTTCACTGCTTTTATTGCAATGTGCATTGAATGAAATATGGTGGTGAATTATTTACATGTTTTGTTCAGAGGTTTACCCACACAAAATTTACTTGCACCTGGTGCAACTTAGACTAACAGCTAGGTTGCACTTTGCAATGTTGGGTTGCACAAGTGAAAGTAAAAAACACTAAATCAATACCTGGAATGTCTTATATGCAGAGATTTGGAGCTGATGAGTTTGACAGTAGTAACACTGTCCTGTCTCACGTAACAGTACATGCAGATCTCTCTTGCTGCACACTAAGGCCAAAAGAGAAATATTCTGTTCTGATTAGTTGTATTTTGATGATGAAAAATCTGTCAAAGGAGCATTAAAAAAAACGAACATCAATTGTGAAAAAACATAACGTGGACAAAAGTTGTTAGGGATATATGTAAATTTTGAAATTATGAATAATGATCTGTTTACTCATTGACACTATGATGAAATATCAATCATAAAAATACCAATATCCCTAACTTATTTTGTCCAGTATATTTTCATTTAATCAGAATTTGGTTGTTTTAGTATAACACACTTGAATGAAGTAAGCTCACCATTAAATTTGATGAATATTCATGAACAAACATGCGCTCAACAACATAACGCTATCTGCATTATAAAATTGCAACCACTTTTATTGTTTAATTAGTGTCTTTCTTGCATGCATTTCATTGTATTACAGTATTAGTTATGAGAAAGATTTATGACAAATCACTTTTGAAAAACTCTTAAAATTGGTGATTACATCGAAAATGTATATATTTCAATAATAGTTGATAATCATTCAGCATATGTCCTCCGATAACCGATAGTGGATTACGCTTCTGAATCCCAACACTAGCTCTGATTAAATCCATATAAAATATAGGTGTGATAGTTAGGAGATAAACATCATGTGTTGGCCAATTTCCGGGTGATATTGAGTATTTGAAGCACGGGAATATTTCATTTGAAACCTCCGGCTGACGCCGTCGGTTCCAAATGCATTCCAAATCACTTTTGAAAGACTCTTAAAATTGGTGATTACATCGAAAATGTATATATTTCAATAATAGTTGATAATCATTCAGCATATGTCCTCCGATAACCGATAGTGGATTACGCTTCTGAATCCCAACACTAGCTCTGATTAAATCCATTTAAAATATAGGTGTGATAGTTAGGAGATAAACATCATGTGTTGGCCAATTTCCGGGTGTTATTGAGTATTTGAAGCACGGGAATGCATTTGGAACCGACGGCGTCAGTCGGAGGTTTCAAATGAAATATTCCCGTGCTTCAAATACTCAACAACACCCGGAAATTGGCCAACACATGATGTTTATCAACATTGTAAACACAAAAGTAAACCAAAGGGGTTTTAGTGTCTGCACTCATTTACATCGAATACGGACACAGCAGTGAAGTGTCATCAGCTGGCCGTTTCAGCTGGTTCTCATGGTAGCATCTGGAGTTGCTCATTTGTGACGTCATTCTAACTTTACGTCACAATATGATTTGAATGACGTCACCACTGTTGATGACACAACAAAACAATTGTTTACGTGTCAATACGCGGTGAATAGTCTTTCAGTTTCCGGGGATCTAATACCATTTAATCATGTTTTTCAACCAATCAGATTACACAACACAGTAACTTTTGGTTTACAATTAGGGATGCTTTCCCTTTATTGTGCGTAAAGTATAGCATCTTATTGATTATTGGCAGTGGGATATCAGAGGTAATGGAAGTCTGTGTAGATTTGAACTTCTGCCATAGAGCTTATGATAAAACCTGTTACAATGTTTTACCCAATTATGTTACAATGTTGTAATGTTTGAATAACGTACTGCAGTATACTTGTAATACTGTGCAATCCTGATCATTGACGTGGTCGCCGTCATCGTCATTATTATCATCATCATCTTCAATATGATATTATCAGTCATGGAGTTGCAGTTTTGAAGTATCATCAGTCCCCTACATTACAGGGGTTGAAAAATACCATTGCCCAATGCCTGGGTCAGATGGAATTCTATGGTTGGTCAAGTATATATCAACATTAAACTGGTACAGTCGTGCCAGACTACTTAAATGTTTTGATATATGTATTTTGATGATGAAATAAGAATGCAATTGCTACCAATTGGTAAAGATTATTTGCAAAAGAAACCACATTGTTAATTGTGGTCAAGTGAATTATTATTTGGTCTAGTCAGTTTTGAAAGTTCACACAACCTGTGTCCAGTGAAGGTTTGAAAAAATGTTCAACCTCTGCATCAACAGATTTTCAATTACCTGTGAATGAACTGTCCAACTTCTGTGTGAATTTATCTTGGTGATGATTTACGACAAAATAATAAATCACATACACAAATGAATATTTTTAAAGTGTGATTCACATTCTTTGTTACACATACTAAGACCTGACTCACACAAACACATCCACACTTTCACTCTCACATCCAACATGTCACACTTGCTGTACCATGATATTTTATGTTTGTTTGTTAAATATATCATCAATATTCATTTCACCAAGTTTTGATTGCAATACAAATTATTTCTTTACACGGTATGAATTCACACCACATTAAATATATTGACTCACCTCATTAAGCAATAAAATTCTTGAATTATCAATTGCAGTTCAGTTCTTTTAAAAGATTTTCATCACATTGATTAAAAAATTGATGCAGCAAGTTATCAATCGTTTAACTATAACAAGCAATCCACACCAAAATCCCAGTTTGATGAATTTTCATATAAATATTTTTCAGTCAGTACAATAATTCTGTTTTGATGTCCTTAATCTAATCTGTATGATAAAAAAACCTCACTGATGGTCCTCTGTTTTTTGTCTTCTCATTTTGTGTACTATTTCTCTAATGTCTTTTATCAACACCATCAGATCTGACTTATCTGTATAAGATATGTAGACGCTGTTTGTCTCTTGATGTACAGTTGTTTAGTTTCTGAACCTATGTAACCTTGATAGAAACAAAGAATGTAATTTGAGGGGCAGAGGGGTAGCCTAATGGTTAAAGCGTTCTCTCGTCGTGCTGAAGACCTAATTCAAGCGAATCTCCTCATGTGTACCTTGTGTGAACCCCATTTCTGGTGTCCCCTGTTGTGATATTGCTGGAATATTGGTAAAAGCAGCAAAAAGCCATACTCACTAATTTAATTTGAAAAGGAACTTATGTGAAATGGTGATTCCTCAGTCTGAGGAGATCTTGACTTGCTTCGTTTGGGTCTTTGGGGCGTTGGCATTACAGAAAGGGCAGGGTATAAAGGTAAATATTACAATTCAGGGACTGTGTGAGACCATAGCCTTGCCATTTCCTTGTTTTTGAAGAAGCTAAGTGTAAGCCTTGGGACTATGTATCTTCAGGGTGTGTAAGGCTGCCTGAACAAAAAATTAAATGTTTCTCAACCTATAGTTGTGCCTTTTGCTATTTACAGATTGTTGGCATTTATATTTCTTTTGTTTTTCCATGGAACAATTTGGTGTTAGTCTAATGGTAGGGTGGGCTTCGTTTCCGGAGCAGAACTCAAAAATCGTTCAATATTTTTCTGCAAAGCTTGGTAGATATATCAGTTGCAAAAGGAGGGGGGCCTTTGCTACTTACAGGTTTTTGTGATGTATTATTTTCTTGGTTTCCATGGAAACACTTCGGACTTAGTCTCAAAATGGATGGATGGGCTTCGTTTCTGGAGCACAACTCAAAAAACATTCAATATTTTTCTGCAATACTTGGTAGATATATCAATCTGAACCTATAGTGGTGCCTTTTGGTATTTACAGACTTTTGTGTTTCGTTTCTGGAGCAGAACTCTAAAACTTCCAAACATCTGTCAGTAAAACGTGGTAGATATGTGTGGCAGACCCCAGAGTGGTGCCTTTTGCTATGTACAGGTTTTTGTGATTTATCATTTTCTTGGTTTCCACGAAAACGTTTTGGACTTAGTCTCAAAATGGAGAGATGGGCTTCGTTTACGGAGTAGAACTCAAAAACCATTCAATATTTTTCTGCAAAACTTGGTGGATATACCAATCAGAACCTATAGTGGTGCCTTTTGCTATTTGTAGATTTTAGTGATTTATTATTTGCTCAGTTTCCATGGAAACGTTTTGGACTTACTCTCAAAAGTGAGAGGTGTGTTTCGTTTCCAGAGCAGAACTCAAAAATTTAACATTTGTCAGTAAAACTTGGTAGATATGTGTGGCAGACCCCAAAGTGGTGCCTTTTGGTTTTTAAAGGCTTTTGTGATGTATTATTTTCTTGGTTTCCATGGAAACATTTCGGACTTAGTCTCAAAATGGAGGGATGGGCTTCGTTACCAGAGCACAACGCGAAAACCATTTCATATCTTTCAACAGATCTTGGCAGATATATGAGACAGATCTTGTAATTGTGACTTTGCTGATTACAGATATATGCCATTTATAATTTCCATGAATTCCATGGAAACAATTCAAACTTAGTCTAAGAAACCAATGAGTAACTGTCAGATGATTTGTCCTTTCAAACATGTGAGGGCTGGGGGCATATGTCATCTTCTGATGACTCTTGTTTGCCTTGAAAAGCCCTTAAATTTTAAACACATTGTTAACAAGTTATGATTTTACTGTGCAGTGTAAGTGTGTGCTTATTAATCTCAAAACAAAATGCTTCCCTGTACAGTGATGTAGATAAGAGTTGATAACAGATGATTGGTCCTACATTCAGAAAGCCTGGTGTTTATCAGTTACTTATGTTTACATGATTTTACTTGGGGCCTTATGATTGCAGATTTGTCCCTGAGAAGGTCCTTAAAAGGCCTTAAATGTGATTCTGTTCAAACCCTGTGTAGCATCATCGGCCCTTGCAGTCTTCAAGCAGGGTAGACCCCACAAAGCCTGAGCCCTAGAATATATAGGCCTATTTCTTCACCTAAACCTTACTCATTCAATTTAGATTATCCTGGGGGTTCATCTACAGCTTGTGCACAGCAACAAGTTGACAAGGAGATCCATCAGGTCACAGTTCAAGGTCATGGACACTTCTGCTGACCATAGGGAAGATGTGTGTTTTAGGCGAGATTTAGAAATAATCTCTTGAATTTTATTTGCAAGATAAGGTTTCATAAAAAAGAAATAATTCTATAATAATAGTTATTTGCAAAACTGATCCCTGTTGATAAATAATAGTAGCTTATATAGGGAATACTAAACAACCTTCGGTGCAATACCATTTTATTTAATCTGTTAATGATTTGGTATCGAGCGAAAAGTGTAATACCGCTACATGTATGACGTCATAAGGGTTCAGAGTTGTGACGTCACAATGCCAATGCTGCTGTCGCTGTGGTTTTGGACCTTGTTTGACTCAAGGAATACTGAAAGTCCTCACACTGTAGTCGCAGTTTATATCAATTTGTGTTGGAAGTAATAAACAAGAATACTTAACTCGCTTCCTTGAAATAAAATTTTCATTAAACTCGTGAGAGATTTAGTATCAAACTCGCTTTTACTCGTTAGATGCCAAATCATTTACTCGTTTCATAGAAATGGTATTATACGGAAGGTCGTTTAGCTGCCTCTATATTTCACAGAAACGTGTTTAGTATTATTACATGAATTGATAGAAACTGCGGCGAAATAGCGTATAGGGTGAATATTCCCAGCTTTTGCGTGTCTAGTACCATTGCGACAGCGTCATTACCATTCTGACGTCGTAACTGTGAAGCGTTATGACGTCATGCGTCTAGCGGCATTACAGTGCAGTATCTTCCAGGGTGGGTAATAAAATGTAATAATATTTGATAAAATAATGGGTATCATTTTGCGTTTTATTATAGTCATCTTGTTGGTGATGTCATTTGTTTGTATTAAAAGAAAGTTTGTTTATATAAAATTTAACCAGAATCCATTTTCCTTGTTATTTTCATGAAGTTTTTACAGGGGGTAGCCTAGTGGTTAAAGCCCCACGTGGGTGAAAGGTCTATTGTTCCCGGCTGTGATATTTGCTGGAGTATTGCTGAAAGGTGATTCACTCACTCTCTTACTCACAATCCATTCGTTGGTTTCACATTAATTTCAGACTCGCTGTGCGCATGCGCAGAGCGTGTAAAAATATCTACTAGCTAATTTACGCTTTGGTCGTACGTTTACCGATAGTGTAAGTGCACTCAAAATGTAACAATTGGGAGTAGTGCACTTTCCCGTGCGCGCTTTTTTAAAAATAAACCGTCTCAGTGTATTTCGTTACACTCCACCACTGAGACTCAGTACTGGGGATAAGTTTACTTAGACTGACTGTGTTTACACTATCGGTAAACGTACGACCAAAGCGGAAATTAGCCACTAATTTTTTTTTTTTACACGCTCTGCGCATGCGCACAGCGAGTCTGAAATTAATGTGAAACCAACGAATGGTGACCACATAGATCATCATTTACAATGCATCACTAATTACAAGTCACTGACCCCTAACACATCACATTATTACATATACAAGTTTTATCCTGCTAAACTCAGTGGGAAACAAGTTGTAGTTACGCTATCTCAAAACGAGAGGTTTGTCCATATAGTCGATGGGCAAGCCGGTGTTGATTGCCAGTTGAAAATGTACAGTGCAGAAATATTTGACAGCGAAATCTAAAACTTTGCACCCAGCTACCTTCTGTACCCAACGTAGCAGAAGAAACGTGACGTCATAGCATTGTTCATTTAGTCACACAACTATGACAAAGTGGTATTTTGCCACTGGGCATCGTTGAAAAATACTATACGTCGTTCACTAGTCCCGAGGGGGACATTGATTGCTGTACCCTCGATGTTTGTTTACGTTCCGTGACCCATCGAGCGTACATCAACCCATGGGCCCCGACGGACCAGTGAAGAAGGTATTACCTTACGGAACAATATTAATTTTGAACTGTTTCAAGCATGTGTAACGGGCATTTCAGCCAACCTGTGTGAATCAAACGATTCGAATTTTGCATCTTGGTGTTTTTCCCGCAAGTATTGTCTTAGTAAAATCGCTGCGGAGTAATTCCCCTTCTTAATATGCACATTGGAACGTTTTGTCAAAGTGTATTTATTGGAATGCTAGCCATCACAAGGTTTTGCAGACGAAGCAAGAAAAACATATTTAGAGTTCCATCTGTTTGCATTCGCACAACAGAGGTAATTTCCGTACATCATGTGTGATTCAGTGTTATTCGAGATAAAGAAATACTACCACCGAATGAGTTGACTCTGGCAGCGGGGTACATTGCAATATCCTCGTCGTCGGTCAGTATTAATTACTTTTCACGGGTCCATAAAATCAGGTATTGACCGAATTCACCAGTCTGTAATTGATTTATTATGTAATTACCGAAAACAAAATATCTAAAAAACAATGTTTTTGATAATGTGTGGCCATGCTGACTTTATGGTATGGCCATTTTGACTAGGGGCTTGTGACCATTTTGACCTGTGGTCATTTTGACTGGGACCCATGCAGTGTTTCGCTTCATAATTTTGGAGACTATATAGAGAGGGAGAAGAAACTCCAGGAAAAGCCCCTGAAAGTATGCCACGGGACGTCGTTATGTAACCAGTGTATTCAATGTGGCGGCAGCTTAGTATTTAAGATTGAGCCTGGTTTATTTTCAACAGCTGATTAAATTCGATGAGTCTCGTGATAACTGAAAACCTATACGCAGAAGATAAGTTAGCTATACTCTTCAAAAAAAAGAAACTATTCATTGGAAGTTCAGATGGATTTAATGAAAGTGAGCAAATGTAAGGTCAACAAAATGAAGAAAATATGACAGCAAGGTCATGTCAGCATAAGACACAGCAAACAAAACCAACGTTAACGTCAAAGAAACACACGTTACGCAGTCACATTGATGCCTGGGGTCAGTGAAAAGTCAATAGCAGGTATGACCACCATGAGTGGTGATGACAGCATGACATCGCCTGCCCATAGGTGCAATGAGGGTCCGACATGTGGCTGCAAGATCTCGTCCCAGTAACGTACGCCAGTCAAAGTTCCTGCCAAGCGAACGAGTGCTGTCCTACCACCATGTTGAATGCCCCCCACACCATGACACTTACTTCACCGAAAGGATCAACATGTTGAATACAGTTTCTGACGTAACGTTCGTTCCGAAATCGATACACTCGGGCACGTCGATTAGCTTGACTCAGCAGGAACCTCGACTCGACGGTTAATAAGACACGTCCCCATCTTGCCAGAGGCCACTTGACTCTTTGACGACACCACTGAAGACGTTGCTGGATGTGACGTGGCGTAAGGGCGTTACGTCAAACAGGCCTCCTGGAGAAAATACCGGCTGCCCGCAGGTGATTGCGGACAGTCTGACCAGAGATTCTAATACCCGGAATCTGTGAGGCTGTTGACGTTGCTGTAGTGAAGCGATCCGTAGGTGTCGTACCCGGATGTACCGATCCTGAGCAGGTGTCGTTACTCTAGGTCGTCCTGACCTGGGTCTGTCACGGACATTACCGGTGTTGTTGTACCGTCTCCACAGGTTAGTGATGGTTAACTTTGTCACACTCATAACCCTTGCCACTTGCTACTGAGTATGGTCTGCTTGTAGACGTCCAATGGCGTTGTTCCGTTGTTGTTCTGTTAGACGTGGCATGTTGATGGTTGCAGTGTGGATTTCTGAAGTGTGTGACAGCTGTCGTTGTTCTGCCCTTTTAAACCTTATTGGCAGGGATATCTTCAAGATTGTTTATGAAGATGCATGATGCAAGTGCAATTTGCTATGGCTGTGTTTTGGCTAATTGTAAAGTGTGACGTGAGGACGTTACCCTTCGGCATCATTTGGTGGTTGGGCGATGATGTGGTAAAACAGCATGCCAACTTTCAAAACTGACAGTTACCTATGCCATAGAAATACTTTAATATTGTATTTTCACCATATTTATGCATGTATAGTTTCTTTCTTTTTTCTTTCTTTTTTTAAGAGTATATTTTGTCAATTCAGTTTAAGTCAAATGATTGTTGGTATTAGGGTCAGTAGTGAGACAGTAGATTTGTAGTAAAGTTTCAAGTCGGTATGTTATAGCTCACTGACTTCTATTCTCGATTCACCGCGAAGATAGACTAAATTAAGTTGATCAAAACTTATTTCACACATTCGTTTGATTTTTAGGAGGGAAACATACCTTTAGTTGAAAGGTATTTGCAAGTAATAGCGATAGTTTTATGACTTAAGAATCGTTACGGTGTATTTGAGTTGTGTGAAAAATTAAACATATCGCCGACCTGTTCTGATCCGCCATTGAAATACTACACGCCGTTGTTTGAGTGTTTCTAGTTGTTTCTTCAAAAACATCTTTCTCATTCACCTTTAATTCTTAGGAGGGGAATATACCATCAGGTGAAGTGTGTTTGCAAGTAATAGTAATAGTTTCATCATCTTATAAAAAGAATGTTAGGGTGTATTTGAGGGTGTGAAAAATATGACATATCGCTGATCTGTTCTGATTTACCATTGAAATACTACACGTCGTTGTTTGAGTGTTTCTAGTTATTACTTCAAAAACGTCTTTCACATACACCTTTAATTCTTAAGAGGGGAATATACTATCAGATGAAATGTGTCTGCAAGTGATAGTGATAGTTTCATAAGCTAAAATAAAATATTAGGGTGTATGTGATGTGTGTGAAGAATACGACATATCGCCGATCTGATCTGATCCGCCATTGATGCTTGAAGGTTATAGTTCCATAACTTCTTTCTTTCTTCTTGATCTTATTATTTGACAAAACTGGAAAGGTGTTTACAAAGCTTTGTGACAGTTTCTGTTTGTTACATAACATAGTTTGTGACTTTCTGTTTTAAGGGATGTGTGACAGTGTAAGTTAACATTTTGTTAACGCGCATGCCATTCAACACATGCAATAAGATATTTGAATTAATTATTAATGTAAATGAAAAGGTCTCAAAGTAGATTTTCTTAAAAGGACAGCTGATGTCAGCACGCGTTCTCGCGATATTTCTGCATTCTTTAACATGTTTTGGGAGGGAAAACCGCGGTGTATCATTAATTCTTTCATTCATTTATATATGTACTTCCTTCTTTTAATCTTTTTTCTTTCATTCATTCACATATAATTCTTGCTCTTATTTCTTACTATAATTCATTCATTTATTGTAAAATTCCAACAGATACAATACACTGGCTGAAGTTCTATTAAACACAGCTGAAGTTGCGCTGGGAACGAGCCAAGTCACTGTGCGAGTTGGAGCGTGATGAGACACACAACAAGCGAGTGACCTATCCCTGTTGTAGATTATCCCTGGCTGGGGTAAGTTTCTTTTCTGGGGTCCACAACGACCCCTTCGCCGATAATCAGCACATTGTACTTGGAACTGTAAAGAAATGTTTATGCTGATGGAAAGGTCAAAAGGACCAAAGGACAAAGTGGCCAACATTGAAAATAATCTAGAGGGCCAAAGAAAAGTCAAAAGGACCATAGGGAAGCCAAAAGGGCCAAAGTATATTGGAAAACATGCCCGTAAAGTGTGTTGTGTATCATTTGCAGGTGGGCATGGTTTAAATACGACGAGCAGTAACTTCTGATGCGGTACGAATTCGATTTGATATACATGTAGATGTAAGAAGCTTTTCGAGTCGGGAGTAATGTGTTTCAGGATTGACTGAGGTAACGTCTTTGAGTGGCACTTTAGAAGCCGGGAAGTGACAAAATTGACATACTTCATGGTACAAGAACCACAACGGTACATGAATCTGCATCGAAATGTCGCACACTCGTAAGAAAGACGATGTTATCCATGAAGCTTCTGAATTTTGACTGAAGCATTTATGTTTTAAGCCCCGTTTCGTTTAACGATTCCTTATTTCAGCTCACACGGCGCTCGTCTTTCAGAGATGTTAGCGATTTACTCGTGTTAAGGTTATCATGGTACACGTTTGTGGCTTCTAGTTGATCTTTATTATCGCGAGTGTATGTTGTATTAATTGTATACAATGTCATGATGTTCAATAATGGATTTATTAGCCAATAATATATATGGTCGGCCAGGCCCGGTCATGCCGGTCGAAAACCAGCCGAGGCAGCCCTGAGCCTAGACTGGTTCCCCTGCCCTATTCCGTAGCCAGCTTGCTGAGCGTAGCATAGGCAGAGTACCAGTCTACCATGAGCCGAGCGCTGTAGCTGTTTCCGTCTTTCCGTCTTCCGTCTTCCGTCTTTCTCCAACGATGTCTCAAATGACAGCGGGTAAGGATGCATGTCTCTACAATGTCATACTTCCAATTATGTCACAGTCGAGCGCCGTTATTTTCTGTGATCAGTGTCACACCGCCTTACAAAAGATCTATATTATAACAATCGAGACAGTTGCGGCCGTAGCTAAATACACGAGTCGTGCATATAATGCTCTTATATACACGACAATACAATGTCGTGTATAAAAGTGTGTTGTATGCACGACGGTCCTTTTATCGTTTATATAATGCTGTCATTCACACGAAAACTAAGTTTATGTTAACCTTAAGATGTATTCGTGAGATATTATAGCTGGTAAAATAATTCCATAATGACATATTAATTTACATTAGAGAACTTTTTTTGCGCAACACCCAGTGTGGATTCAAAGTTTGAATCTTTAACAAATGAAGTTATGCTTCAAATGTTATTTGTAGATATATTTGTAATATATTTTCTTTCTAATGCAGTCGTTACAATTTATACATAATACGAGGGAACAGGTCACGTTAGGAGACATAACTCTGAAGAGGTAACGGGCACCTATCTGTGTTAGAATTCTACAGGACAGCAGTTTCCTTTTTATGTGTTTGGAGATAATAAAACTCTACCAAACACTGGATAAATGCGTGTGTTAGGAGATAAAACTGCGCTAAGCAGTGGATACCTCCATATGTATCAGGCGTTAAAGCTCTACAAGGCAGTGGGTACCTGTGAGTGTATTAGGAGATAAACTGTACAAAACAGTGGGTGCCTATGTGTGTATGTAGCAGGGCTGCATCAGTCACGCACAGACAACAGAAACTGCTTTTTGTTGTTCCTCAATGGCCAACGGTTTATTTGTGATGAGTACAGGTGAAAACAATAACCCTGAAACAATCAGGTGTACAATAAAATAGATGCAGCAATATGCACTTGCTATTTAGACAGATATACTCATATTATTCATGTATATGCTGTAACGTTATAAAATAGTTGCTTCAGTAACCAATTACTTTGTACAAAATGTCTTCCATTTGAGTTATATCATACTGGTATATAAACAATGCATGAACCTACCAGGTGTGTGGGCCTAGGTTTATTTCACACCTGGGGACGCTGTTGTCTCTATCAAACGATTGTCTGTAGAGGAAATAATAATACTAATATGTACAGACATGCTAATATATACAAAGAATACTCAGCAATGATACAGTATTCAAACATACAAATTTGGCTGTAGCTGAGCAAGATATAAAACAATACAAGAATAAGATCTCATTCATTCATTCATTCATTCATTCATTCATTCATTCATTCATGGTTACAAAGCTATACTTGTGTTCATCTGTTTATAACACACCTTGCCTTATATCAATCATGTTATTAATATTACATTATAATGGATTCTGAGTATTTATTGGGCCATTTACACCAATAAGAACATCAAATACACAGTACTATGTGTTTGAGAATAGCAAACACTTATACAACTACTAGATATGTCCAAATATGATATCGCATGAACAATAAGTAAATAAAATAGCCAAATTACCTCAGAATGCGATCCAAAGACTGTCCAAATGTATGTCCTGTCAAATCAACATGTCATATCAACAACTGACGGTTGAATGTGGAGTGACCACAAACCTTGTAATGTGTAAAAGGTGTGAAGCTTAGCTGATTGCCCAAGCTGGCTATGAAGACAAGACAAAGGACCTAGGTGGGAAAGGGCTTTTGTTATTGTGTTGTGTGGTTAACATGTGGTAAGCATGCTCAGTGAACTGGCTGTGAGCGATAGTTAAGGCAGGCTGAGTAACAGGATAAATAATATAACTAAAACTATGTAATGAATTTTGAAGAATTTATTTACATGAATTCTAATCAATATACAACATGTTAAAATATACAAAATCTGTCACTGCCACATGTATTCAGGGAGAAGCTCTTCAGTGCAACGGGTACCTCTGTTAGTATTAACAGATATAAATTCTTCAACGCAGCGGGTACATGTGTGTAGGAGCAGGGACACTATATACAGATTGTTGTAGATTATCCCTGGTAGGAGTTACAATTATACTGCTCGGTACGTCATATAGTTGATCTTTAAATGAAAGGTGAATGACAGCAAATGCCGAAGTACAAAGATATTTCATTATAAACGGTGCCTTGTTGTTATTTTTTATTCACATCATAGTGTCTCGAAATGCATTGACACTCACATAAGGTGGAATTGCATAATTCGGCTTATGAATATTCTAATCAACCCTGAAAAGAATTTGAATGAAGTGATTACAACATTGAATGACAACAATCTGAAATAGTTTATTCCAAATAAGGCTTCATATGCTACACAATACACTGATGCAATATCACATAATTCTAATTTAATAGAATACACTAATGAAGTGCAGGTGTGACAACACCCAAACAGGTGGAATGACAAGTCATACGGGTGGGACAACACATATACAGGTGAAATGACACTCATACAGGTGGAAAGATACTCATGCTGGTGGAATGACAAGTCATTCAGGTATGACAACATCTTAACTCCAGACTAAGTCTGTCAAGATATGTTGATATAAGATCCAGTAAGGAACATTATCTCTGGATGCTAGCCACAGAGAAGAATGACCAGTTCACTGACATTGCAAGACTTGTATTCTATGGAGCAGCTGAAATAGTTTCAAGAGAATGTTATTGTAACTGTCGCCAATGATATTGTAAAGCACGTTTTTATGTCATGTACAATTAATATGAATGACAGAAATGAACTCTTTAACTCTATATGTGATATTTTGGATGTAGATACTTTTGTTAAGATCTGGGATCAAGATGATGATGTTATTCTTGCATTTCTACTCGGTGGATGCCCAATAGAATGTATTATGGAACTAGAGAGGGATGTGTGGGCAAATGTAATAATTATTGTAAGCCGTTTATAAGGAAATGGCGACACTTGTTAAAACACTTGTATGTATATGAACAATCCTGACTGAAACACCCATTCATCATAATCATTTAACGTACAATTTATCATAACTGCACATTGTAATCTTCATCCAACTGGAGGAAATAAAGATTATCTATCCTATACAGGTGGAATGACAGGTCATACAGGTGGGACAACACATATACAGGTGGAATGACACTCATACAGGCAGAATGACACTCATACAGGTGTGACAACATTGATACAGGTGCAATCACGCTCATACGGGTGGAATGTCATCCAGGTGAAATGACTCTCATACACATGGAATATCCTACAGGTGACATGCTTATGGCATCAACAGAGATACAGTACATTAAGTACATTAAATATCAATATCAGTAATATGTTTTGGTTACATAGTCATTCGGTGCTAAATTCAGGATGAAATGAAACCAATAGTAACCATACACTTTACAAGACGCCCTGATTTCTAATTATGCCATGGAGACCCAATGCTATGGTGGATACCCTTAATACCTATACACAACATATAGTGGACATCGTTTCAGTGCCAGTTGTTTACTATAGTTGACATCCTGGTACTGTACAAAATGCCTCTGCATGGCATACATTGTTATTGTACCTAAGCGTACCTTTGTACTGTACCGGATACCTTTCAAAGAGAGAACCCTTGCATTGTGTTAGATACCCTTATGTTGTATCATATACATACTGGAGTAGACACCCTTATATTGTACCAGAAATCTACTTTAGTAGATATCTTTATACTGCAGCGAATAACATCTATCCGGTACAGTATAAGGTATGATACCATATACCATGGCACTGTAATGTAAACCTAGTAAATTGTAGTGAATAACCTTATACTGTAATGGATATCTACTCCGTTGGATGTCATATACTGTACCAGATGTCAACTGTAATGGATGCCCTTGTTCTTGTTTTGTGTAGTAACAGATTCCGTCTGTAGCGGTTAGCATTGTACTGTAACAGTTTTGCACTGTAGATGATACTATAATAGGGATTGTACCGTATCAGAAAACTGTCGTTTTGGATACATTCATACATTAGTGAACACACATATACTGTACTAGATACCTGAACTGATTTTCAGTAGCCCATGCTTGTCGTAAGAGGCGATCGACAAACGGGATCAGATGGTCCGATTTGCTGACTTGGTTGACTCGTGTCATCGTATCCCAATTGCATGGATTAGCGTTCATGATGTTGATCATTTGACTGTCTTGTCTAGACAATGTCTTTGCAGACAGCCGCCATATAGCTTGAATATTGCTGAGAGCAGAGTATAACTAAACCCACTCACTCAGTATTTCAAATCTACTGCAGGGGCGGTGGGGTAGCCTAGTGGTTAAAGCGTTCGCTTGTCACGCCGAAGACCCAGGTTCGATTCCCCACATGGGTACAATGTGTAAGGCCCATTTTCTGGTGTCCCCCACCGTGATATAGCTGGAATATTGCTAAAAGTGGCGTAAAACCAAACTCACTCACTCACTCACTCAAATCTACTGCAGGGGATACCCTTATAGTATAAATATTAAGTACATGCTGAATGCCTTGCACTGTTCCAGCTCCCCACTGCAGCAGATAATCTCATACTGTAAAACATGTTTAATTCAGTGGCATATATATTGTGCTACATAAATATATATATTAATTAGGTGGCCAAGTGGTTGAAGCTTTCGCTTGTCATGTCAAAGGCCCGGGTTTGATTCCTCACTTGGGTACAATGTGTGAAGCCCATTTTCTGGTGTTCCCCACCATGATATTGCTGGAATAATGCTAAAAGTGGCATAAAACTGAACTCACTCACTCACTATATTAATTTGTAATGTACATTGGCATCAGCATATGTTTGTTAGAAACAAGGAAAATTAGAAGACTAAAGACTAAAGATTTGGATATGTCCAAATATATTTGCAAATATCTTCTTTAAGAAAATAAAAATGCACAAGGTAAGGTGACAGGTTCGAGAGGTATTTGTGGACCAGCAAGTTGAATTCAGCAAAAAGGTACATGTAAATGTTTCTTTTGTTTCAAATCTTGTATACACATACTCGGAGTGAGTGAGTGAGTGAGTGACTGACTGACTGACTGACTGACTGACTGACTGAGTAAGCAGGGCCTTACACCACTTTTTTTCGGGAAATCATCCTTGGGATACCATGGCAAGGGACACCACAAATGGGCTTCAGACATTGTACCCCAGTGTGGAATCGAACCCAGGTCTTCAATGTGACGAGCGAACGCTTTAACCACAAGGCTACATCACTGCCCACATATCTCCAAGGTATGGTATCAACGCAGTTAACTGCCAGTTAGATGACGTTTACCTGTCAAGATCCCTCACCTGGGATGGCATGTCCTTACCCGAACTATGGTATACCCCCGTACTTCGGTCCTGATGATAGGGGATGTGCGAGAGGTACAATGTCAATACCCGTGGTCCCTTGGAGTTTTACCGTACATATACTTGGAAACACATTATTCGCTTATTAGAGTGTAACACATTGTCGAATATGAAGATGGTTTTCTTTAATAGTGAATCTTTGTACCAATTTTTCTGTTACTGTTATTCATCTATTTAATAATGGTGTAAATAATATCCCAGAATTTTAAGAAAAAACATTCATTGCTAGAGAAACGCCCAGAATAGGTTGTGTCAAGGTACTGTCAATCTGTCGGTAATACTGTTACAAAATATATTTTTTTATTACTTTCGACGGCAAACATATCGGGGTTCATTTTTTTCATACGATGCCTTAAGGCAAAATATCACTTTGTCATGGTAACGTGATGTAATGAACAATGCCATGACGTCACGGTTCCTCTGTGACGTTGTACGTGCTACGACGGCGGGTAGCCAACCCGTGTTTGAAAGTAGCTTTGGTTTTATTTTCCTCAATTGAACGACTTCGGCAATAAACAGAATATTATATTCGTGCCCATGACATACCATGTTTACGGCACTCCTACCAAAATGTCGGTATATCCCTCGTTCTCGCTCGGGAAATATCGTAAACTCATGTTGTAAACATAGTATTACATGGGCACGAATATATAATATCCTCTATATCATCAAAAACTGTGTTCCAGAAGAGATATCTTGTGTGAGATCAAACGACATCTCCTATGAGACATCGTTTTGCGAGTAGATTTTGTACAATGCCCGGACATTGATATGACGTCATCAAATTCATGACATTTCTACAATATCGCTGCACTGCAAGTCTAATGGTAGTTCAGTGTTGAGAGACGAACATTTTTCATTGAGAAATAATGAAGAATTATTTTTCATGATAAATCGAATCTCACCCTCGTGTCTAGTGATATCTGTTTTATCAACACTCGTTGATAAAAGTAAAAATATCCCCTTCAAGAGAATCAGATATTTGTAACTTTATCAACTCGTGTTGATATTGTAACAAAAATTCATGTCTATTCTTGGCTTCAGGTACCGAGATAATCAATTTCTCAGCCATCACAGTGATTCCAGCCAAGATATCAGCCTTATGCTGTACCTAATTAAGATGACCTACCTTTTGTGCAGTCAGCTTCGAAGCTACAGTATCAGGTATAACAGAAAATTACGGCACAAGTAACGTCAGTCATGTTTACAGTTGCCATCTTGAATTCCCTGACGTCACGTTTGCGTGTCATGTGACCTTATGTCACCTATAAATGGAGCTGTCAAGGTTAAAGTCGGGGCGGCAAATTTGACTTCTCAAGCATAGTAGGGTTCCAGGGTTACGTCACAGCTTAATTCTCATTTTCGCATTATGGGACATCTTTATTGTATAACTTTTAATTAACAAGGATATTGTTAACACTTGGTCTGCTCTCTAAGTGTCTGATTGTGGTTAGGTGATTATTGTGGTTTTATTTTCAACCTTGTTGAGATCCGGATTCATTCCGGCAGGTCCATTCCGACGGATTCATTCCGACGGATTATCCTTGGTTTATGGGAATCAAGTGTACAGATTACAGATACAGATAGACTCACAGTCACAGTTGTCTATTGCAAGTCAAGCATGGTTTATTGCCTGTAGGAAACATTACAGTTTAGTTTAATGTTTGACAGTCGTTGATTGTCTTCACGATGCGGGGGGTCCAAGGTCATTCCGACATGCTGTGTTGACCTTATCAAGTTACAGTCTCTGCTGAGGGTTTCTTACACAGGGGAATTGTTGGAATCGTCTACAGCCGAGACATACGTTTTTTTCAATGCAAGTTATAAGTGGGATTTAGCCTTATTCATACTCGTATCACATTTTGACAGCTGTTGGAGGTGTGGCCTCCTTGTTATTCATTCCGGATCACGTGATTTCCGGAATACGTTGTTTACATTATCTGGATCCAGTTCTGGTTGTTGCAAGTTCATTCACTTTCCAGTTTCAAAGTTTATTATACAGTTTAATTCATTTAACAGCCAGGAGTCTCAGTCAAGACTGCCATACAGCAAGGCAAGACTTCTATAACCACGAAGACATGGGTTGACAAGCAAGATATCCAGTCCTGATGACAGTCCAGGTGACAGTTTCGAGATCGTGTATTTTCAGTTTAGTGCTCATTAAATAAAATCGTTATTGGAACTTTATCTACTTGTTGTGTGATCTTCTGCATATCGCCAGTTTCTTCATTCTTTGTATGTTAGGTCCTTGTGATATATTTTCACTGAACTTCGTCTCCGAACTCTGGTATTTATTTTGTCACATTTTGTGCCGGGTGGCAGCATCCATTATATTTGTGTAGTTTGTCTACTAGTATTTTGACTAGTCCTTGGCTGTTCCATTACAATATAGTTGGTATCAGTAGACCCTTGGCTGAGATTCTCTATTCATCAATAATTTATATTGGTTTACTGTAAACTGATTCATATAAAAATAAATTATTCAAATTTTTGAAGTAACACACAGCACACGTAAAGGAAACACAACACAAGAGTAGATATATTTATGTCATTTTAGTAACGCAACAAACAATCATTGTCAAGAATGATTGTGATCATTATGCGCTTAAGAAAATAAAAGTAACGATGCCATAAATTAACGGTAGCAGGCCTTTGTAGACTGAGTGAATGGACATGTCCTTCTAACCCGTTTATCATTGCTATACCCAATACATACAGAACGAGAATATTGAAAAAAACTAATAAATATTGAAGGTAAGTTAACTTGGTATTCATGGAACTGATTTTGCAAACTATTCTAACAGAACATTAGCACAATATGAGCATTCCGCTAACAACTATCAGTGACAGCAATTCATAACTTGTGGGAAAATAAAGGGAAGATTATGCCTTAAATAAACCTTAAGAGGTCCGGATGACACCTACTGTAACGCTAGTGCTCTGGCAGTACAAGAGCCTGTAACCAGTTTAAAGGAATCCACCAATCACAGTGTGTCTTGCAAAGAGGGGATGGAAATTATCAAGTGTATATTGTATGTCCGTACATACAGTGATCTGTTCTTCAATCTGTGAAGAATTCGCTGGAAAAATGTTCAGTTAATAGCTATAGAAGAAGAACAAAATATGTCAAATAGAGACAGTCAGTTCATTAGGGTAACAGTTAGTAAACAACACAACATTAAGAACATTTCTTACAGGGGCGGTGGGGTAGCCTAGTGGTTGTAGCGTTGGCTCGTCACGCCGAAGACCTGGGTTTGATTCCCCACATGGGTACAATGTGTGAGGCCCATTTTCTGGTGTCCCCTGCCATGATATCACTGGAATATTGCTAAAAGCGGCGTAAAACCAAACTCACTCACTCACTCTCTCACTCACTCACTCACATTTCTTACAATAACTCTTTACTCAATTATTGTAGCTGAGTATGACTATTTTAATATGATGAATCTAATAATTGTAACATTTATCCATTACCAAATTTAACCATTACCAGTGTTTTCAAGTTAACAATAAATACATTTTACAGAAGGAAAATAGTTGGTCTTTGAAAGATTATGGCATTTGCAACAGTACTCTAATTAATAATGAATACAGGGGTTCAAAAATCTCATTGTCTGACACCTGGGACAAGTCAGTTTTTATTTTGGGCAATCAAATAATTGTATCTTACTTGTCTGCAGTCTAAGTAAACTTCGTCTCAGTGAATTTCGTTACACTCCACCACTGAGTCTAACAAAACCTAGTAGAAGGTCACGTCAGGTAACCTTTGAGCAACCAATGACAGTCCACTCAAATGCGAGATGGTTAAATAGATTTAACTGCAAGATAACATCCTTGAATATTGTCAAAAACACTATTTTCAGTGACTGTTTACTCACCGTTGTCATGGCTGTACGTACGCCGTGTGCATCACCTGGAAGCGATCATACGCTAAATAGCATTCGGAATCATTCGGGTACAAACCTTTTCGAGTTGAAAAGTTCATAAGGGATGTGCGAATGTGCTCTTTCACGATTTGGTAAGCTGTGTTCTGATTGGTCACTCTCAATGATTACCTGACGCGACCTCCCATAAGGTTTTGTTAGACTCAGTGGTGGAGTGTAACAAAAAGTGCTGAGGATAAGTTTACATAGACTGACTTGTCTGTGGACTACTTGATATTTTCCACTCATGGTTTCAAACTGCAAATAAACTTGGATTTCATTTCATCATTGCTCATAATGTAGCCATTACATTTCACAATGTAATAACAAGATCAAACCTACTTTTTCCTCCTCATTGCTCCCCCTCCCCAAAACTGCCATTAATTCAGTAAGAAATCCCCCAAACATTAAACAATAAGTGGAAGCTTATAAGCTGGTCATGGTTCAAGATTCGAGGCCATAGATAACTTACCCAATGCAGGTATCCGACAACTGATGATTCCCTACCTTGGGTTGGCTCATATAGCTGACATCTGGCCACGTGACTGGGGAAATCCTGTATTCAGCCAGTGCATACACACCCCACATCTCTGCCCTTCATTTTGAATGGCAATAACTGCTACAGTTAGTTGTGAGAAAACATTGATATTTACTGCCATGATTCTCTTCCTGTGTTTCGTATTGTGAATATACCCATGTAGATTACCTGAATGTAGAACTACCTGGATGTAGAACAGCCTGGATGTAGAACAGCCTGGATGTAGAACTGCCTGGATGTAGAACTGCCTGGATGTAGAACTACCTGGATGTAGAACTGCCTGGATGTAGAACTGTCTGGATGTAGAACTGCCTGGATGTAGAACTGCCTGGATGTAGAACTGCCTGGATGTAGAACTGCCTGGATGTAGAACTGTCTGGATGTAGAACTGCCTGTATGTAGTACTGTCTGGATGTAGAACTGCCTGTATGTAGAACTGCCTGGATGTAGAACTGCCTGGATGTAGAACTGCCTGGATGTAGAACTGCCGGGATGTAGAACTGTCTGTATGTAGAACTGCCTGGATGTAGAACTGCCTGGATGTAGAACTGCCTGGATGTAGAACTGCCGGGATGTAGAACTGTCTGGATGTAGAACTGTCTGGATGTAGAACTGCCTGGATGTAGAACTGCCTGGATGTAGAACTGTCTGGATGTAGAACTGCCTGGATGTAGAACTGTCTGGATGTAGAACTGCCTGGATGTAGAACTGCCTGGATGTAGAACTGTCTGGATGTAGAACTGCCTGGATGTAGAACTGTCTGGATGTAGAACTGCCTGGATGTAGAACTGTCTGGATGTAGAACTGTCTGGATGTAGAACTGCCTGGATGTAGAACTGTCTGGATGTAGAACTGCCGGGATGTAGAACTGTCTGTATGTAGAACTGTCTGGATGTAGAACTGTCTGGATGTAGAACTGTCTGTATGTAGAACTGCCTGTATGTAGAACTGCCTGGATGTAGAACTGCCTGGATGTAGAACTGCCGGGATGTAGAACTGCCTGTATGTAGAACTGCCTGGATGTAGAACTGTCTGGATGTAGAACTGTCTGTATGTAGAACTGTCTGGATGTAGAACTGTCTGGATGTAGAACTGTCTGTATGTAGAACTGCCTGTATGTAGAACTGCCTGGATGTAGAACTGCCTGGATGTAGAACTGCCGGGATGTAGAACTGCCTGTATGTAGAACTGCCTGGATGTAGAACTGTCTGGATGTAGAACTGTCTGTATGTAGAACTGTCTGGATGTAGAACTGCCTGGATGTAGAACTGTCTGGATGTAGAACTGTCTGGATGTAGAACTGTCTGGATGTAGAACTGTCTGGATGTAGAACTGCCTGGATGTAGAACTGTCTGGATGTAGAACTGTCTGTATGTAGAACTGTCTGGATGTAGAACTGCCTGGATGTAGAACTGCCTGGATGTAGAACTGCCTGGATGTAGAACTGCCGGGATGTAGAACTGCCTGTATGTAGAACTGCCTGGATGTAGAACTGTCTGGATGTAGAACTGTCTGTATGTAGAACTGTCTGGATGTAGAACTGTCTGGATGTAGAACTGTCTGTATGTAGAACTGCCTGGATGTAGAACTGTCTGGATGTAGAACTGTCTGTATGTAGAACTGTCTGGATGTAGAACTGCCTGGATGTAGAACTGCCTGGATGTAGAACTGCCTGGATGTAGAACTGTCTGGATGTAGAACTGCCTGGATGTAGAACTGTCTGGATGTAGAACTGTCTGTATGTAGAACTGTCTGGATGTAGAACTGCCTGGATGTAGAACTGTCTGGATGTAGAACTGTCTGGATGTAGTACTGTCTGGATGTAGAACTGCCTGGATGTAGAACTGCCTGGATGTAGAACTGTCTGGATGTAGAACTGTCTGGACGTAGTACTGTCTGGATGTAGAACTGCCTGGATGTAGAACTGTCTGGATGTAGAACTGTCTGTATGTAGAACTGTCTGGATGTAGAACTGTCTGGATGTAGAACTGCCTGGATGTAGAACTGTCTGGATGTAGAACTGTCTGGATGTAGAACTGTCTGGATGTAGAACTGTCTGTATGTAGAACTGTCTGGATGTAGAACTGCCTGGATGTAGAACTGTCTGGATGTAGAACTGTCTGTATGTAGAACTGTCTGGATGTAGAACTGCCTGGATGTAGAACTGTCTGGATGTAGAACTGTCTGGATGTAGTACTGTCTGGATGTAGAACTGCCTGGATGTAGAACTGCCTGGATGTAGAACTGTCTGGATGTAGAACTGTCTGGATGTAGAACTGTCTGGATGTAGAACTGTCTGGATGTAGAACTGTCTGGATGTAGAACTGTCTGGATGTAGAACTGTCTGGATGTAGAACTGCCTGGATGTAGAACTGTCTGTATGTAGAACTGTCTGGATGTAGAACTGTCTGGATGTAGAACTGTCTGGATGTAGAACTGCCTGGATGTAGAACTGCCTGGATGTAGAACTGCCTGTATGTAGAACTGTCTGGATGTAGAACTGTCTGGATGTAGAACTGTCTGGATGTAGAACTGTCTGGATGTAGAACTGTCTGGATGTAGAACTGCCTGGATGTAGAACTGTCTGGATGTAGAACTGTCTGTATGTAGAACTGTCTGGATGTAGAACTGCCTGGATGTAGAACTGTCTGGATGTAGAACTGTCTGGATGTAGTACTGTCTGGATGTAGAACTGCCTGGATGTAGAACTGCCTGGATGTAGAACTGCCTGGATGTAGAACTGCCTGGATGTAGAACTGTCTGGATGTAGAACTGTCTGGATGTAGAACTGCCTGGATGTAGAACTGTCTGGATGTAGAACTGTCTGGATGTAGTACTGTCTGGATGTAGAACTACCTGGATGTAGAACTGTCTGGATGTAGAACTGCCTGGATGTAGAACTGTCTGGATGTAGATTACCTGGATGTAGAACTGTCTGGATGTAGAACTGCCTGGATGTAGAACTGTCTGGATGTAGAACTGCCTGGATGTAGAACTGTCTGGATGTAGAACTGTCTGGATGTAGAACTGTCTGGATGTCGAACTGCCTGGATGTAGAACTGCCTGGATGTAGAACTGTCTGTATGTAGAACTGTCTGGATGTAGAACTGCCTGGATGTAGAACTGCCTGGATGTAGAACTGTCTGGATGTAGTACTGTCTGGATGTAGAACTGCCTGGATGTAGAACTGCCTGGATGTAGAACTGCCTGGATGTAGAACTGCCTGGATGTAGAACTGTCTGGATGTAGAACTGTCTGGATGTAGAACTGCCTGGATGTAGAACTGTCTGGATGTAGAACTGTCTGGATGTAGAACTGTCTGTATGTAGAACTGCCTGGATGTAGAACTGTCTGGATGTAGAACTGCCTGTATGTAGAACTGTCTGGATGTAGAACTGTCTGGATGTAGAACTGCCTGTATGTAGTACTGTCTGGATGTAGAACTGTCTGGATGTAGATTACCTGGATGTAGAACTGCCTGGATGTAGAACTGCCTGGATGTAGAACTGTCTGGATGTAGAACTGTCTGGATGTAGAACTGTCTGGATGTAGAACTGTCTGTATGTAGTACTGTCTGGATGTAGAACTGCCTGGATGTAGAACTACCTGGATGTAGATCTGCCTGGATGTAGAACTACCTGGATGTAGAACTGCCTGTATGTAGAACTGCCTGGATGTAGAACTGTCTGTATGTAGTACTGTCTGGATGTAGAACTGCCTGGATGTAGAACTACCTGGATGTAGAACTGTCTGGATGTAGAACTGCCTGGATGTAGAACTGCCTGGATGTAGATTACCTGGATGTAAACTGATACTAGTGATAGCAAATGGTTCCATTTTGTGTCTCACCACTTTACTTGAGTGTGGTATAAGAACATCAGGGTGCAGAGAGAAATGTGCCCTCAGCCATCTTCTGTTGGCTGAACGGGACGACTCATGTTTGTACTGATCTTCTGTAACCAACTGGGTCTCAAGAATGTACAGATTTCCGTCATCTGTTTACTCACTAAGACTCTAGTGTATTTGGATCTCACTCTGACTTGAGTATTGATGGTTTTCCAACTTCTATTTCCTGAATGGGTTTCAGGTATTTACTTTTCTCGATTTTCTTTTTACTCAGCAGTGATCAAGTGTTTACTGATCTTAATCTTCTGTTTACTGGCTCAGATTCAAGAAATTAAGGTTTTAGATCGTCTGTTTACTGACTCAGAGTCAAGAAATTAAGATTTTAGATCATCTGTTTACTGACTCAGACATAAGCAGTTACTGCTTTTCATCTCCTGTTTACTGACTCAAGGGTTTATGAATGTCAATTTCTATTTAATGACACATTCTCAACATCATAACTATTTATTTGTCAGCAAGTTCGAATATTTCTGCCTGTTACAACATTTATGTAGCCATATGTCAGTATATTTCCTTTGTCATAACGTTTTTCATAGACAACGTTAGGATATGTTCTTGAACTATTTATTTAAGTGACTTCCTGCCGCTGCTCAGGGCAGCCTCCTTCCTGTTTCTCAGTTTCATTACGATCTTGGTTGTCAGTTGTCAGGTGCCCAAATCACAAGGCGAGATCCATCATCCCTGCAGAATTACTCCAGACTGGTGGAATTTGAAAAACATAAATATTCACTCACTCTTAACTGATGACGCGACATATTCTGAACTGACAAACTTGACCACTTGACCAAAGACTGCGGCTGCTGCTTCTGCACTTGTGAGTCATAACTGCTGGGCTGCTTGAATGAACTGCTACAGGGGATATAGAAATTTATCTAGCCTCATGTAAGAATGTCGAGTTTTGATTGGTCCACGTGACTGATAAAAAACCATGTACATCCATCATGATGTCGTATACTCCCGCTACGAAAGTCATATTACCCCGCTACGCCTCAGTGACGACGCGAAGTGAGAAAAGCGTGCATCACCAAGCCTTTAGTAACGTGCGGTGCATTGAGGTCAAACAGTGGCATCTCATGTATATAAACACAAGTCGCTTCGATGCGTGTTGTTTTGTTTTGATTTAGTGAAAACATTCAGCTAGATAAATGCGTTATCACATCGTGTCTCAGGAAATACAGGGTTTTATCAGTCCCTCGTAAGGTTGTATTCCCCGAGTCCGAGGGGGCTCTGGGAATACAACCCCTCTGGCTCGGGGAATACAACCTTACTCGTGACTGAAAAAACCCTGTATTTCCCTAGACACGATGTGATAACTTATATGGTCCTCCATATCTCCCCAGAACTAAAGGGTGACAACCCCCCAATCCCATAAATTATGAACGGTCCATACACAAACCTACAAATGTCTGGACTACCTGCAAGTAATCCTAATGAAGCCCCTTATCAATTTTGTAACAGGGAGAGAATGTTGTTTTAGGCTGAAATCTAATTTTCTGAAAAGAAGAATAAACAGCTATAATCATGATAATACCTTAGTAGTATAGGGAATGGGGGTTCTGGACCACTTTTAAAAAAAGTCTCTACAAAGCCTTATTTACTAAATAAGGCTTTGGTTGGGCCCTTAGCTCTTGCTACTATTACCCCTACTACAAAAAAGTTGGTGGTAATTACTGTGTCTATGTCACGTTTATATCGATGAAACAGTTTAACGTGAACCGCCTATGATCTCTTTGGTGTTCATAATAAAGGCTTGTTGGGCTTTTTGTATCCCCTGTTCTATGTACTTTTTTTTCTCGTCCTCACTGATAGCAGACTTACGAGATTTGGACCGAATATCTTGTTTCATTCCATTATATTTTGTGAGTTCAGAGAGGATTGAACGAAACTCCTCTTCTGAGATCTTACTATCAGAGAGTGCCGTGGAAATACGCCCACTTACTGTGTTGAGCTTTGCTTCGGCCAGAATCCTGATCTCGTCGTGTTTCAATACCTTACGATGAAGTCTGCGTGATACTAACTTAAGCGCCAACCCTAACACCCCTGCCACCCCAGCTGTTATTTCAATACCTAGCACTATAGGTGCAGCCACGATGGTAGCTAACAACCCAACACCTGCCGCCCCTAGTCCCATGCTGGTTGCCATAAGGGTAGTGTCAGCCCCGTCCACGATATTGAAAGCTCTATGGTACTTTTTACATAGTGCTTTCCGCGTGTCACGGTCTTGTTCTAGTTGGCGTTTCATATCACATAACTGCCTCAAGCGGAACCCATCTACGGTTTCCAGCGTCTTCGCTACTTCCTCTACGACTGGGTACAGGCCCATCCTATAATATATATTTTGAAAGATATTTTAATTGGGTTTCAGTTAATATTCTATAAATTAATTTGAAGTCTATAAGTTCTAGACTACTACTCAGGGTAATAGGTGATAATCTAATAGACTTTCCTGTTGTAATAAAAACCCCACTGAGGTTTATTAAGCGGTTTATAGAACCCCCGTGGGTATCCCGTTGCATAACAATACGACAATATTGGCCTTGGTGTTCGTCAAACCAGTGTATTGACACCCCGGGTAAAATTTGGTGTACTCTTGAGGTGTTTTCATTGCCTAAATTACTAAAGAAGACTTCTATGATGAGTGTGAAAGGGGAGTATATATCAAGACTTATGTTAAAAGAATAATTGATAAATGCTAATTTATTTTTTACTGCAGTCTTAAACCT
The DNA here is from genome assembly GCF_037392515.1 of Haliotis asinina. NCBI lineage: Eukaryota > Metazoa > Mollusca > Gastropoda > Lepetellida > Haliotidae > Haliotis > Haliotis asinina. The sequence continues at coordinate 3,149,347 of NC_090295.1, read as the reverse complement.
ATTTTTTTCGGTATCAGTAGTTGCTATGAATACACTATCCGGAATGAAATCCCCGGCCCAGATACCGTTGTTCCTAATCTTAGAGATATACCCCGTATCTGCGTCTATTGTGATATAAGGTGAGGCGAGTGTTAAGTTGATCAGCCATTTGGGTTCTTTAAAATCTGATAACGACACCCGTCTGTACACGTTGTCTTTGAAGTGCAGGATATATAAGGCGTCTTCCTCACCAGGCTGATCGAATCCCTCCGTATCTCCTAGGTCGTTAAGCGTAGTGTTGGGACGATGACTGGTCATTATTATACTATTACGATATAATTTCCAACTGGTTTTCTGATAATAGTTCAGGGGTGAACTTCATACCCATGAAGTGTATGTTGTCAGGCAGGAAGATATTGGTTAGTGATATCTTGTTTTCCACGATCACGTTGACCCCCTGCAGACTGGTGTTGGAGCCGACACCCACCCGCACGTAAACGTTGCAAACTTGATACTGGTGTCGTTTCACCCACCCGAGTTTGATCCCCTTCACGATCTCGACATCATTCCCCGATGGTTCCCCTAGGTAGACTTTGATGATCAGTGTTGAGTTTGCCGGTAGACTCTCTAGTATAGTGACCACGCCTTCGAATTCAGACACCAACTGCAATTTCACGTTTTGTATGGCCGGTTTACTCGATAGCATGTGGGCTGCCATAGTGTTGAGTGGGCTGACGACTACGCTACGTCTCTGAGTTGGGACGTAAGCCACGAGCAGGGTTCCATTGTTCACGACTTTGTTTAGGTGGTTGTCTTTGTTATCCGTGAACACGTAGGGAGAGCCGAGTCTAATATTGAGAAACCAGTCGTTATCGGGTAACAACACCCACTTGTCATCTTCGGTGAAGACAAGCATATATGGCTTGTTTCGGGCGACGGTAGTGCTCTCAACATCGTCTAAGTCGAACAGTTTACCCCCGAACGATGGGTATATTATCCAGTTATTACCGGTGTTGACAAGGGCGTACTTAGTGTTGACTTTTGCTCTTGTGGTATCTACTATATCACTTAGGGCTCCACCGGAGGTGACTTCAACGCGTTTGTAAATGTTGTTTTTCAGTTGAAAGGCGTACGATTTACCATCTACTCCGGGAGCGTCGAAACCGCGCGTGTCTCCGAGGTCGGAGATCCCGATATTGACGCATTTTTTCACTCCGGGCCCTTGTGCGCTGGTCATTTTACATGAAGCGTTAAGCTGAGGTATCGTATATTTACAGGATTATGATTTATATCTAACACCGATATTATCAGCTCAGGTATGTTGCCCTGGATTAATCTCTTACACTGCCGTGGTGAAAACGACTCGGTTCTACCGTCGTTGTATTTCTCAGTTTTCACCGGCACTGCTCTCAGTATAGTGGAAGGGTGACCTCCTTGAATGTTGTACGTTGTGCTCACCTGACAGAGATGAATGTACAGCTCTCGGTACGGTACTAGATCGGATAACTTCGTACCTGTGACGGTTGTTGTTGGTTTTATCTCGTCAGGAGACATACCGAGTATCCTCGCTAATGGTCGGCCGAGCCTCAAGGGGTTTCTTCCGTTGTTGATTAACACCACTGTGCCGTTTGAGTCGTTCATCTTGAGTTCGGCTCCCAGGGGTTTGAAGACCTCGTCGTTTAGAGAGCACACGCTGTAATAGCCGTCAGTTATCTGGCTGCGAGTTCCACTGACGAACAGCTTATTGTTGCTGACGTTGATGTTAGTCCATTGCGGTAGGTAGGTGATATCGCAGAGTGCGACTTCGAGTTGGCCTGACGTGTTATCGATCGTGTGCGTCAGCTGAACGGCCTCACCGCTCGTTATTCCTGGAAGTGTTATGTACATATTATAATATATAATTTATATATTATAATATGGACTTAGCACACTTGAAAATCGTGGTGGTAGGTAGTACGGGGTTTAAAACAACCTTTATTAATATCTTTGAAAACTATATCGTGTCCGTTAATAACGCGCAGGCGGTGGTAAACTGGAATCAAAACACAATGCAGTTTTGGCAGAACCAACTCAACTTTGCTGTGTGGTGTGCGACGACAGGGTCGGGTGTGACACTAGACTACGGTATAGACGAACTGAGTAAGGCAGTCATTTTGTTTCATATTTATTATCAAACGAGACGAATATTGAAGGAAATAAGTGCTCCTCTTCCCCAAGATAAAGCGTGGAGTATGACGAATAACCCCTATGATAAACGCGCTTATGAACGTGTTTGTGGGGAGTTTGAGATTCCAACGAATAAAGACTTTCGCCTTCCTGGTGTGAACCATGGTCTCGGTATAGTTCTCGTGTACTTCTACAGGTCCGGAACATATATGGCCAGTTCTAAAGATGGTACATACAACCCAAACCGTCATACATTTACAGGCCCCACAACGAATGAAAAGATCCATGTCAGCTGTATAAAGCAAACCAATCCTGATGCAGCCACAGCCTGGACTAAAATGATCTCAAAAACATCGAAAGAATTCACTCGTGCTGGTACAATACGCTTGAACGACTCGATTCGAACGTACGTGTGGGCGCTGTTGGGTGCGCAGTCGATGACGCGTTCCAACATCCTCGGTAAGGGAACTGCTTACGACGCTCAGAAACAGTTCGTTGCCAACGTTGAGGATGCTATCAATTCTCCAGTTGATCTTCCGCGGGCCATCGACCGTTACCAAAACGTGTTAGAATACGCCAGATCGAAAGTCAATTACGTGTTCAGCGTGGGGCTGTACATGGCTCCGAGTGATATGCAACTGAGAGTAAAAAAAGTGGTGGGTTATAACAACAAAATAGTCATAGCCACGAAGGATCAAAAGTTGGGTATCAACCCCGATATTAACACCCCCTATATCCCACACATCCCACCACGTGAAACGGGTATAGTGGCGCCACCCCCGGAGTCTAAAGTTCATGTGGGGGTACCCCCCACACACCCTCATATTCAGGCCTCCAATCAGCAGCATATTGATAGTAAAACGGCCCTGGTGGTTGGTGGGGTAGCTTTGGGACTTATTTGGTTAAAGATTTTTTAGCCGCTACGTACACCAGACCCGCCACGGCGACGATGGCTGTCCACAGGTTTTGACTGAGCCACGTGGCAGTTTTAGCCAGAGCGCCCAACAACCACGAGACGATGCTACCCAGGATGCCGGGAAGGGCTTCGGCGGCTTTACCAGCCAGTTTAGCTAGACCTTCCCCGAGTTTTTGTATCCAGTCTTTAACACCACCGCCACTTGGGGTTCCGCCGCCGGCAGGCCCCACAGGGGCACCCCCTGTCAGTGACACCACCAGGGTTGATACGATGAAACCCAATGCAGTCAGAATGCTGGCGATGGTGATCCCTTGCTCCCGGAACAATATCCGAATCCTGTCTGCTAACGTGGTGTCTCGGTAGAGGACTTGATTGATGGTTTCCCGCACACGGTTGGTCTGGGATCGAAGCTTTTCTTTGTAGCCGGACGCTGTCTCCAACCAGGTCTGCCTTTCATCTTCCAAATTACGTATTCGTTCCTCGATGGTGGCTTTCATAGACTCGTCCTCAGTTTCACCGAGTTTTTCCTTTTCATAGGTGATGTGGTCGTCTATCTCACTCATTTTGGCCGTGCTTTTCCAGAGCTGACCACGAATGGTTTGCATCAACAGGTCCAACCCCTTCAGTTCCCGAAAGGTAATTTCGAGGCCCAGGAAGGGCTTGTTCTTGTAGTCGGCCAACACCTTTTCAATATTATAAGTCATGTTTTGATCCGATGTGGCGTCCCTGATGCCTTCCAGACTTTGAACTAACTTCGGAGGATACTGCTTAGGTCGCGCGCCACCGTAATCTATGAAGCCTAGTTCATCGCGGACAAAGTTACTCCCATGTCGACTGCCCAATGTTGATAAAGCAAGCGGTTCTCTCGTGCGTTTATGCACGAGATCGATCTCCGGGTGAGCCTTCAAACGCAGCGTGCCATTGCTATCGAGGGTAAACCTGGAATAGTCCCTTCCCAACGGCTTGAGTTTGGATTTATTTTCAACTGCGTTGTAATAATCGTCAACGGCGCCCTCCATGAGTGAGCCACCTTGCGAGAATGAGGTCTCCTGGTCATCATTGAATGCCTGGGCACTATCGTCCCACATATCATCCATAGGTATGTCTTCATCCATTATTTAGTATTAAAAATATATTTCGTTTATATATAACAATGTACGGCAGAAAATTAGATCCTTTCAGAAGATTGAGAGAGCCATTAGGAGCCAGAGTCGTGCGTCAGTCGGTGACCATCACCAACAATCCCAGCAAGATAGACCAGAATCAAACTCTGCTGGTTAGATTTCCAAACCTTGGTGAGAATGACCTCATTGTACCAGGCACTGTTCGAGTGGCGTTCAATATCACGTTGACCTCCGACAACGACAAATGCGAGCTAGTGCGGAACGTGGGGCGAGCCATCATCAAGAAAACGACCGTCAAGATCAGCGGTAACGAGGTGCTGAGCATCGACGACAGCGACGTGTTTCACTGCTACGGGGATCTCTGGAAAAGCGAGGGAGAACGAGTCAATGATGTGTACCAGGGTATCAGCAAATCAACCCGGTTGCGCATAGGGTATGCCTTCACGTCAGACCAGCAAGACAAGCTATCGGACGGTGAAAAGGCCATCGCTCGAGCATACGGGAATCGATTCTGTGTGCCGCTCGACTTCGAGTTGCTCACGGGACACGCGCCGTTTTACCAGGCCGCACTGGGTGATAGGCTCGAATACGAGCTCACGTTTAACGACTATAGCAAAGTAGTGCGTACGCCGAACGGTGATGAGGCCAGTTATGCCATAGACAACATCTCTCTGGAGTTCGACATGGTCACTAGCCCGGAGCTGGCCAGGCAGGTTCGAAGCCAGTACTCTGGGAAGATGGCCATCCTGTACGATCGCGTACTGAGGCATAGATCAGTCGTGCGAGATAAGAGCGACACTGTGTGGAATATCAACCTGAACGTGCCGGCGCGATCGATGAAAGGTATCCTGGTTGTCCCCGTGGAGGATTACGAGCCATTCCGGAGGGACAGCGAGAAGTTTTTCAACCCCGAGATTGAAAAGGTGGAAGTGACCATCGAGGGCGTGCCCAACCAGCTGTTCAGTCATGGTATGAGACCACACCAGCAGTGGGATGAGATAAAAAAGCTACCAGTGGGGGACTACATAACAAAGGACCTGGACCTCGGCTCCGTGCAGATCGGTGAATACCTGACCACCAAGTACGCCCTATGGTTGGACATGCGATCCACGGATGATGATAAACTGCACGGTAGCGGGCGCCGTATAGATAACGGCAGCGAAGGGATAACCATCCAGATTACTAAGAAGGCTCAACCCGCTGGTAAGTTGAAATTATATCTGTACGTTATTATGGACGCGCAACTTAATATAGACAATGGGAGATTCGTGCAAGCCATCTATTGACCTCCCCACTGACCCACACTGCGCCATAGTGTGCGGGCAGACTGGCTGTGGGAAGACCGTTTTCGTGTTGGATATGTTGGAGGGTTACTACAAGGATGTGTTCGATAACATCGTTATCATGTGCCCTACTCTGAGCATGAATAAAACGTACGCGCGACCTTGGGTGATGACGGACCCGGACGTACACAAAATCGACCCTGGAACACGCCTGCAGGACTGGTTGAAAGCTCTTCACGAGAAATTTAAAGGGGAACCGACGCTGTTCATACTGGACGACTGCAGCGCTAATCGCGAGATGACAAAAAAGAGAGACATGCTATCGTACCTGGCCTTCTCCGGCCGGCATGCAAATCACAGCGTCTGGGTGCTAACGCAGAAGTTCAACTCGGTGTTGAAAGACCTCAGGGAGCAGACGTGATGGGTGGCCTTATTTCACTGCAAGGACAGGGATTCGTTCGAGGAGTGTTTGAGAGAGAACGATGTGATGAGCAAATTAGAACGGGAACGGGTGAAGAAACAGCTCGCTGAAACAAAACACGCTAAGCTCGTGCTCAAGACCGACCAACCCGTAGCATATAGAGTGTGCTAAAGCTAAGCAAAGCTAAGCTAAAGCTAAGCAAAGCTAAGCTAAAGCTAAGCAAAGCTAAGCTAAAGCTAAGCAAATGCTAAGTATAGCTATGATATTTGAAGTATTTGTCGTGTGCAACTTAACCTTCATTTCTCTGTGTTTTGTCTGCATCGGGTATTATATAGTTAAAACTAAATCTTACTTGTTATATTATAAGATGGAGTGTGAGGAATTGCTCGAACAATTGTCTGGGGATGATGACAAGCGAGAGAAACTGGTGGCGTTGGCTGTTGGCGGCAAAGCCAAACATTACTTTGGAGACTACACTCCGGATAAAATTCACAAAATGTCAGCCGAAGAAATCGATAAGCTGTACGCTAGATACGAGTCCCGGCTCGGAGCAGAAATGACAAAGACAATAGGATCGGCTATGACCCAGATATACACCGGTATTGTGTCATACTTCCTTCCCATTCCACCAGAGCGCCGACTTTACCTGTGGGAGGACCTCGAGAAAGACCCTTTTATCGAACACGCCGTGAGCTCTATCAGCTGCGAGCTGTACCACAAATATGGCATGTTGTTGGCTCCAGTGACGGCGGCGATTATCACGGCAAAGCATTGTCAATTTGAGAGAAAAAATAATAATAATAGTATAGATGGATGCTGCACAGGAACCAGTGGAGGTACCCCCCACAGTGAGGGAAACCCCTCCACAGGAACCAGTGGGGGAAGTGACCCCAACAGTAACCAGGCAGAAGAATCCTAAGAGAGTAGCTGCCGGTAAAAACGGTGGTGTAACCAACATAAAATTATCAACCCCCGACTGTTGTTGGCTGTAGGCGCTGCCGTGGTTATAACATGGTTATACGTGGGGGTACCCTCCCACAGTGAGGTGGTAACCCCCAACAGTGGGGGTGTGGGGGTATCCCCCACGGTCGACCCGCATATCATGTTATAATTTTAATATTTTTATATCATATACATAATGTCTGAGGGGAAAACGTTCGTCAACGACGCATACCACGCCACAGTGGTCGCCAGTCTAGCCGTAGGGTACGCTCGGTTGACTAAAATGGTGCTTAAACAACCAACTATCAAGCTAGATTTCAACCTGCAGGATATGGGTATGCTCATAATGAACCTTGGTATGGCGATGGCCACAAAAGACATCCTAGTAAAACAAGGAATAATACCTGAAAATATAATGAAATAAATATAGGATGGCCACGATAGCTATGATGGTCGGTGGGGCGTTAGTGAATGCCCTGGCATTTTCCGGGAGTAATTTCCTCTTCTCGAAACTACGAGATGACCACGCGGCTGAAATACAGGAAGAAAGGAAGCGGCACGATCTCGCTACTGAGAAATTACAAAGGGCACAGGCCGAGTACGCTAAAAAACGCCTCCAGAGGATCGATTTTATTAACGAACAACTCCAGCGTGAAAACCATGCCGTTCAAACATTCAACGATGTTGATGAAGCAATGAAAGAATACTACCTACTAACTGGTAAACGATTGGAACCGCTCAATAAACCCATACTCGCTCAGTACTACACACCATCCAAGGGGCAAATGGATCGTGAACTGGGCTTCATAGTGTTGGGTATAGCAGCTACTGCGTTGGTTGCGAAACAATTAAATTAAAATACCCATATAAGTAAACATGAGACCCGCTCCATACCGATGCGAATACATACTTATGGGGAAGACCGAGGCCTGTGGTAGGAAATGCAGGAATCAGGGGTTCTGTTGTTTCCATATGGGAAGTCCTAACTACACGTGTTCTGTGTGTGGTATCGGGGTTAAAGGGCACTACTGTCTGTGTAAAGCTCACGGAGCGAACGTAGTCAGACATGAACTCATCTACGAGAATAAAAAGGGCTACATAAAAGAACGTAGGCGACTGCTCAAGATAGACTCCAAATAAATGTTTTACACAAGGAACACTATATCCAACAGTGCGTGAAACAGCCACATATTTTTTATTAAGGGTTACCTCCCTTTACTGTGAACCAATTAGACATTGGTTCTCTTAGGTGTAAACACTATGACTACTGTGCGCGAGCTTAAGCGGGTCGCAAAACAGAGAGGTGTGATCGGGTATTCTCGAATGCGGAAGTCAGCATTGTTGAGATTACTAGGTTTAGAAGCCCCTCCTACGGTAAAACAATTAAAAGCTCAAGCAAAACAGCTTGGATACACGGGTTATTCAAACCTGGGGAGAGCCGGGTTAACCGCATTGTTATCACATACCCCCGTAGCAAAACCTCCCACTGTAAAACAACTGAAAGCCGAGGCACACGATTTGGGTTTAGGCGGGTATTCCCGTATGAGAAAACCACAGCTTGTAGAATTATTACGACAGAATAGAGCTATTGACCTACAGTTCGTGCGCACTGAGCGCGCTGTAGGCAACTATTTGAGAGGTTGGCGCATGCACGTTGATAGAAACATAGACATTACAGATATCAAGCCTCTGATAGCTGATAAGGTCAACCAGGAACTAAATAACCAAGGAAGTATCAAGTTTCAGATCACAGTGAAAATGTCGCTCGATAAGCAGGATGAGTATGTTCAGCCTTACTTCCGAGGTAAACAAGAGGTCGTCACACATACAGAGACCATTGACACATCAATCGATACCAGTTTTCAGCAGATACGAGAATACCTAGAACGCTACACACACTTGGGGTCCGGGTGGGCTGTAGATAAAATCGATAATGTCTATCTAGACATAGCTAACTACGTGCCGTTCAGAGGCGGGTCATACCTAGCCTTGCCTCCCTACTATAGGAACAAACATGCCATAGTAAACGTTAAGAATAGAGGAAACGATTGCCTGAGGTTAGCTATCAGGTCAGCCTTATTTCCAGCTGACACTCATTCAGATAGGCTTTCTAGCTATCCCCAAGACGATGGGCTGAACTGGGATGGTATAGATGAACCCACCCCCATATCCCAGATCACTAAAGTAGAAAAACAGAATAATCTGGCTATAAATGTCTTTGGGCACGAAGGTAACACAACAATAGTACACAGGGTCAGCCCGGTGAAGGATCGCCAAGTTATCAATATATTCATGATCCAGCGAGGTGACAAGTATCACTACACATGGATAAAACACTTTAGCAGGCTGTTGTATGACCAATCGACACACAGAGAAAAGACCCACTTCTGTGAACGATGCCTACATGGCTTCACACGAGCTGATTTATTAGAATCCCACCGGGATGATTGTCAAGGTGTGGGGCAGACGGCCATACGAGTCGACATGCCTAAGGAAGGTGATAATATCCTAAAATTCGGTAACCACAAGAACCAAATGTCTGTGCCTTATATCATATACGCCGACTTCGAAGCCTTAGTTGTGGGTGGGGATTCCCCCAGTGGTAGCTTCACCCACAAAACACAAGAGCATAAAGCCTGTGGGTTTGGATACATTGTCGTCCGTTGTGACGGGGAAACGAAAGCTCCGGTAGTGTATAGGGGCCCTGACGCGGTGTTTGCAGGAGGAAGAAAAAATTATTAGGAATGCATTGTATAGAATCGCTCCCATGCGTATGACCCGAGTCGACAGGCTAGCTCACGCTAGTAGCACTAACTGTCACGTGTGTGACTCACCACTTAACGGTGATTCGGTGAGAGATCACTGCCACATAACTGGTAAGTATAGAGGCGCCGCTCACAGCGCGTGCAACCTCAAGCTTAAAATCAACCCTAAGACAATAAACATCCCCGTTGTCTTTCACAACTTGAGAGGGTACGACTCACACTTGATCATGCAGGCCATCGCGAAAATCGATGGTAATATAACGTGCATCCCCAACAACATGGAGAGATACATCTCCTTCAGCTTAAATGGACTTAGGTTCATTGACTCGTTTCAGTTCCTCCTGTCGTCACTCGACAGTCTGGTCAAGGCCAACAATACCTTCCCTATCACCGATCGATACACAGACGCCGAGACTAGACCCCTGCTTATGAGGAAGGGTGTGTACCCCTATGAGTACATGGATAGTTGGGTCAAGTTCACCGAGACCAGACTACCCCCTATTGACTGCTTTTATAGCAAGCTGAATGAGGCGTCTGTCTCACGAGATGATTACTCGCACGCGACTAACGTATGGAATAAACTGGGTTGTAAGAACCTGGGTGATTATCACGACCTGTACTTGAGGACAGATGTACTGCTGTTAGCCGACGTGTTTGAGACGTTTAGGCGGACGTGTTTCAAGCAGTATAAACTCGACCCCGCATGGTATTACACCAGCCCAGGTCTGTCGTGGGACGCCTTGCTTAAAAGGACCGGAGTTAATTTGGAATTGCTCACAGATTACGACATGCACCTATTCATTGAGAAAGGCTTTGCGAGGTGGGATTTCCATGGCATCCAAACGATACGCTAAAGCAAATAATCAATACGTGAAAGGTTACGATCCTAACAAGCCAACCAATCACATTCTCTACCTTGACGCAAACAACCTGTACGGCTGGGCCATGAGTCAGTATCTACCTACAGGGGGATTCGAATGGGTACCCCACGTTGATGTTATGGGGGTTGCACCAGATTCGAACAAAGGGTATATCCTCGAGGTTGACTTAGAGTATACCAAGGAATTACACACATCACACAACAGCTACCCCCTGGCCCCCGAACGTATGAGGGTTAACCCAGACTGGATGTCTGAGTACCAACATAACTTGTTAGGTGGGCGTGTGACAGACGTTGAAAAACTCGTTCCTAACTTAATGAATAAGACCAAGTACATCGTTCACTATCGCAACCTACAGCTGTACCTGTCGTTGGGTATGAGGCTGACCAAAATACACACGGTGCTCATGTTCGACCAGAGCCCATGGATGGAGCCCTACATCAGAATGAACACAGACCTACGAAAAAAAGCCACCAGTGATTTTGAGAAAAATCTCTACAAGCTCATGAACAACTCGGTGTTTGGTAAGACTATGGAGAACCTGAGGAAACGCGTGACCGTGAAGCTGGTTTGGTCGAGTGTGGAAGACAAGCTCAGGAGATTGATAGTCAGTCCGGCATTCAACCGTAGTAAGATATTCACAGACAACCTGGTTGCCCTACACATGAAGAAAAGCCACATAAAATTCAACCGGCCTGTTTACGTGGGGATGAGCATCCTCGATTTATCCAAACACCTGATGTACGACTTTTACTACAACGAGCTCAAGAAACAGTACGGCGACAGGTGTGAAGTGCTGTACACTGACACGGATTCCCTGCTGTTAGAAATTCGAACCGAGGACGTGTACGAGGACATGAAAAAACACCTCGATTTATACGACACCAGCGACTACCCTAAGACCCATGCCATACACAGTACGGTAAATAAAAAGGTCCTAGGTAAGATGAAGGACGAGTGTGCTGGCACACCCATAGCCGAGTACATAGGTTTGAGACCTAAGATGTACTCCATACTGAAAGCCGACAATAGTGAGATCCGGAAGGCTAAGGGGGTTAAGAAGTATGTGGTGAAACAACACATCAAACACGCCAGATTCAAGGAAGCCCTGTTCAAGACCCGTACCTTTAGGCATAAAATGAACACACTTAGAAGTGATGGACATAAGATATACGGACTGACTATAAACAAGACGTCCCTGTCGCCTATGGACACGAAACGTTGGATAGCTATTGATGGGATAAACACATACGCGTATGGACATGAAAAAATTTGAGGCTATTTACTACAGCCCGCGTGGGTACTGGAAAGGAGCTAGCGCAGTAGATAAGCTAGCTAAAATAGCGCGAGTACCCCTGGAGGAAGCCAAAGCGTGGCTTGAAAAACAAGCCCTGTGGCAGATCTATTTGCCGGCACCACGCTACGTGCCTAGAAGGAGGTTCGGTATTAACATACCTATAAGCGTTCACCAGGCAGACCTACTGTTCCTACCCCACGACAAGAGGTACAAGTATGCCTTAACCGTAGTGGACGTAGCCAGTCGTTACAAGGAAGCCGAACCCTTGACCACGAAAGATTCGGCCCAGGTAGCCAGAGGATTCGAACGCATATACAAACGCAGCCCGCTGACTTGGCCAACAGAGCTGCAAGTTGACCCCGGACGGGAGTTCATGGGTGCCGTGTCACAACTGCTAGCCAAACACGATACAAAGGTCAGGCGTGGCACGGCCGGAGCCCATCGCAGCCAAGCCATAGTTGAGAGATTTAATAGGACTTTGGCTGAGCGCTTGTTCGGTCATCAGTATGCTAGGGAGATGGCCACCCCTGGAAAACGATCGACTGAATGGGTCACGAGGTTACCCAAGGTGGTGTCGGCAATCAACCATGAAGTCACCCGTCTCACCGGTAAGAAACCGGCAGACGCTATCAAACTAAAATCAATAGTTGCAGAGTCGGCCGCTCCATTGCGTGGGAAGGAGAAACAGATACCAGATAGGGCCCTAGTGAGGTATCTATACCAGCCGGGGGAACACGAGGGTGATAGCCGTAAGCGGGGCACCGATCCTATATGGTCAGTCAAAACTTACAACATAGATAAAGTGGATATGAAAGCCGACGAACCTAACTTGTACTACTTGAGGGATGGGCCGGGTAGGGGGTTTGTAAGAGAAGAATTATTGATCGTACCGTACGGCACAGTGTTACCTCCTACCAACACACTGTAGTAGGGGTAATAGTAGCAAGGGTTCACGTTAAACTGTTTCATCGATATAAACGTGACATAGACACAGTAATTACCGCCAACTTTTTTGTAGTAGGGGTAATAGTAGCAAGAGCTAAGGTCCCAACCAAAGCCTTATTTAGTAAATAAGGCTTTGTAGAGACTTTTTTAAAAGTGGTCCAGAACCCCCATTCCCTATACTACTACCTTACTATCTGAAGGATATGGAGGTGAAATCTCTGAAATGTACATGCTTAAAATTCTTTCATACCAGCCACAACAAGACACTAAGCACATAACAAATCAGAATATATAATATTGGAACCACACACCGGTATGTACACAAATACTGCCAACACATATTTACAATAGATCAAGAGACAAAGATTGTATGAGCCTTATATTCTTATCCAAACTGCCCATGGAGAGACACTCACTGATTGTGAGGAACTTCTAACCCACAATCTCCATGAGTCATGATCAAGACAAAATGGTTTAACTGTCTGGAGTAATTGTTTTGTTAATATTTGCCTTGTGGCCTCACCAGCGATTCATTGCTGTCATTTGGTTCAGCTGTATGAAAACACAAACAAGGCTCTCATCAAATGGATGAAGATATTGTCAGTTTTTGTCAGAATCTTGAAAACTGGTCTGTCAGGTTGAGTTAATATGATCAGCTGATGTCAGAAATGGTACATGGCTTATGATATATTCTGTTGCAAAGCTAAAGGCAAACAGGAAAAATATAAATTTTAGAAACCCTAAACATCCAAAGGCACAAGTTGACAACCAGAGAAAGAAAACTTATTGCCATGGAAACAGAAATATATTCCACAAATCTACAAGTATCAAAAGGCACTAGCTGACAGCCTGCCCAATGAGTGTTCAAAGATTTGTGCATGAGAATTTATTAGTTTTAGACGTACAGTGTGGACAAGACACCATCATGAACCAAGTGAAAGTCAAACTTGTTGCCATGGAAACAGGAAAATAAAAATTCTACAAATCCATAAGTATCAAAAGGCACTAAATGACAACCTTCTCAATGTGTGCACAAAATTTTGTGAATGAATACTTATCAGTTTTAGAGATATTATCCGAACAAAGACAGTACTATTAACAGTCAATATCAAACTTGTTACCATGGAAATGAACAAAAACAGAAAAAAGAAATTCAAGATATCCCTAATTACTAAAAGGTGCCATTTGACAACATTTTCTCTGCAAGTGCAAAGTTTCGTGAATGAATACTCATTAGTTTTGCATGCATGTATGGACAGACAGACAAGCTGATTACTAATCCCAATGTATTATTATACGGTGATAATATCATACAGAATATTCTGACTAATGAAACATATTTTAGTCTGAAGAAAACCATACATAATCATCTTCAATAAGGTTGTATTCCCCGAGTCGGAGGGGTTGTATTCCCAGAGCCTCCTCCAGCTCTGGGAATACAACCTTACTCGGGACTGATAAAACCCTGTATTTCACTCCACACGATGTGATAACTTATATGGTCCTCCATATCTCCCTAGAATGTCAAGTTTTGATTGGTCCACGTGACTCTGATAAAATACCATGTACATCCATCACAATCCGCGAGCAGGAGTATAAAATTCGTATACTCCCACTACGAAAGTCATATCACCCCGCTACGCCTCGATGACGACGCGAAGTGAGAAAAGCGTGCATTGACATGCCTTTAGTAACGTGTGGTGCATTGAGGTCAAACAGTGGCATCTCATGTATATAAACACGTGTTGTTTTGTTTTGATTTAGTGAAAACATTCAGCTAGGTAAATGCATTATCACATTGTCTCTCGGGAAATAGAGGGTTTTATCAGTCCCTCGTAAGGTTGTATTCCTCGAGCCCCTGGCTCAGGCAATACAACTGAGTTCTCGCCTCCGGTTGTGGGAATACAACCTTACTCGGGACTGATAAAATCCTGTATTTCCCTAGACATGATGTGATAACTTATAGAGTCCATTCGTGTGTCCGCAATACTTTATCCAAAGCGTATCTCCTAAACTATTCGCGATGACTTAACCAAACCTGGTTCACATGTCAAGCATGATCCCCAGATGCGCCTCTTGGGAGTTAGACCCAGATTTGAATTCTATTTTCTATTTTTGTTTTATTTTTATATTTCATTTATTTTTTCCGTGGAAACATGACTTCAGCTGTAACTATGACTGATGATGAGGATGTCATCTTGCCTGCAGCAGATCTTCCAACCTATACATGCTAACTTCATTAGACTTGGTGCAAATTTCAAGGATGATAACTAGATATGCCTTTTGGGGATTGCACTCGGATATTAATTTTATTTTTTGTGTTTTCCATGGAAAGACGACCTAGGCTGTGACTAAGAGGATGTCATCTTGTCTGTAGCAGATCTCCTAACTAAACATGCTAGCTTCATCAAACTTGGTACATACATCAAACATGATCCCAAGATGTGTCTTTTGGGGATTAGACTCTGAGATGAATTTTGTTTTTTGTGTTTTCCATGGAAACACAACTTAGGCTGAGACTGACTGATGATGAGGATGTTATCTTGTCCAGAGATGTTCCAAACTATACATGCTGAGCTTCATCAAATTTGGTACATACATGTATGTCAAGCACGATCCCTAAATGTGCCTTTTGGAGATAAGACCCAGATATGAATTTTAGTTTTTGCACTTTCCATAGAAACATGACTTAGGCTGTGGCTTTGAGGAGTAGCCTAGTAGGAGGTCGCTTCAGGTAACCTTTGCACAACCTATGACAGTCAAATCAAATGTGAGAAAGCCAAACGGATTTAACCAATCAGACAACGGCTACTGCTTAGGGTTTGGTGGGACTTAGAGAATTTGCTAGTCACTGACACTGATCCCTCAATGAATGAACATAAAACACAGGTTACTATTAGCTAATATTTCCTTAAGCTGACATCCTTGAATAGTGAAAAAAAGGCTATTTTCAGCGACTGTTTACTCACTGTTGACAGTATGTTAACGTTCTCCATGTGCATTATCCGGAAGCGGTCATGTGGAAAATAGCATCCGGAATGGTTTGGAACAAAAACTTCAAAAGGTATGTGTGGATGTCCATTTTTGTGATTTGGTAAGCTGTGTTCTGATTTTTCACTCTTAAAGGTTACCTGATGCAACCTCCTAGGTTTTGCAAGACTCAGTAGTGGAGTGAAACTGAGACTAAGTTTACTCAGACAGACTCAATTGAATTTGGTTCTATTCATCCTGTTCGTCCCATATGTCAGGGGGTGTACTTTATCCACTTCTCAACACCTCTACACAAAACTGTTAGCTTACATATGTCTTTTACTGAGACTCTAATGGTGTGCATCTCATATTTTGTTTTTGTTTTTTTATATGGATTTTGTATGTTTAGAGACCTTTGATGATAGCAAAACAGAGGATTAAGTCTATCCACTTTTCCCCAAAAACTGCTCTACACAATTGATTAAGCTTATACATTTCTTTCATTACACCTGGAAAGGTGTGCATCTCATCATTGTATAGGTGTTTATTGAACTTGATTCGTAGAGATTAATCACAAGAGCACACTTGATGTGGGGAATGCTTCCTACAGCAGTGGGGGCATCTGTGTCCCTGGACACAATTGTTTCTTGTTATTGTCTGACTTCAATTCAAAATATCCAAGAAAGAAACAGCAACCAAAGCCAATGCAGGAAGTCGACCTGAGTCTGCTGCCAGCATTATTGACAGTATTCATCATATCACGTCTAATCATGCCTAGAAATGAGGTGTTGCTGACATAAAATGTTACTTTAAAGAGATAATTTATGTTTTGACATGTAAGGTATGTTGTGAACATTATGTTGGAGAAACTGGAATCCAACTAAAGGACTGGTCACTGCCCTGTCGAAAAGAACATGAATTCTACTTCATGAAGAGTTCATGAACATACTTCATGAGGAGTTCATGAAGAATTCATGAAGATACTTCATGAAGACCCCCAGAAGTGTTCATGAAGACTTCCTGAAGAGCCTTTTCAGCCTTTTTCTGAAACAAAAGTCACATAATCTGACCATGCCATGCAAGCTGGCAGGCAGCATATAAATTCATCACCAATAGATGTAACATAAATTAAATATCAAGCAGCAAAGAGGACACAAACAGAAAACTAGATTTTGATGGGATTTCCTTTTTATTCAAATCTTCAGCAGAAAATTCTGATTAATTATTTAAAAACAACACAAGAACCTGTATCCAAACATTGTGCTCTAGAATTAAAGAAGCTGTCATCTATATATACTTGTTCTATCTTTACTACAGCTTGGATGTCAGTCAGTCTGTATCCAGGAAAATGAACTCATTAGGAACACCATTTCATGTAGTAGATTGTAATATACAATTTCAGAAAGTGTAATCCCTTCAGACTATATGTTTTTTAAGTAGACAATGAGAGTCACAACCAACAGAGAATTTACAACAGGGCCTTTAATCATCTACCTGGAAGTTGTACATGGGGCATCACAATTAATCTCAGAAGAAACAGGATGGAAGAACCTTCAGGAAGAGCAGTGGTAACATCACTGAAGATGCCTACATTGGTTTAAGAATGGTTAGCGACTGAGTGAGTTGAGTTCCAGCAATATCACAACAAGGAACCCAAGAGAAGGGCTACAAACATTGTACTCATGTGATGAATCAAACCTAAGTCTTCAGTGTGAAGTGTGAACACTTTGGCTCAGGAATATAATCATCGAGCAGAACTTCATCTTTGTGTTTCAACATTTGCATGATTAGGACCATTTCCTCAGAATCGCCCACTGGAAATCTGAAAAACATTGCAACCAACATCATTTAATCATAGTCTTTCCATTTCAAAGAGTCTAAAGCAAATATTGAAACTTTGTTGTTTAAAAAAAATAATTGCTCAAAATGTTAAGTATATAGAACTTGTTTCAGATAATTTTTCATCTGATTAAACTATTTTAAATAATTTAATAATTTAATTTTACACTTTTTTTAATACAAAGAGTCCATATCAAGTAACAAAACTGACTTTTAAATCACTAGTCTTAGTAACATTCATAATCAAATATATTCTGAAATATCTGCATTTCGAAACACTTAAAATAATCAGCACATCATAAAATAGAAAAACGTATCTTCATGTAACTGAACCTATTTCCAACTCAAATAAATGACTAAACACTGTGGCACATTCACTTTTAATTTACAATCGGTAATTATTCCAAAACTGAATACAAAAACGACAGAGAGAAAATGAAACATCCCTAAAAGTGCCTATAGCAATTATTTCCCTTTTCATTTGAATTTATTTTGTTGTTTGTAATCTAAGCCAAACAAACTTTGCACCAAACTAGCACCTTGAACTTTGACACCATCTGCATGTGCTTAGATAACACAACTCAATTGTTTTAAGTCACCAGCGTTACATGGCCCTGTGTAAGTCCCATCGTACACAAAGTTCACATTATCATTCAGTACACATTACTGATTTTCTGTTTGAGACTAAGAGACATACACTGTCTAAAACCAACACTTGATACACTGCTATATGTTTAAAAAATGTTTTTGTCATTCTCCTCAAAGAGAGCTGCTTATCCCTTTACCAATGTTTGTATATGCATATTCCGGCACTCAAAATAATTTCAAAATTGTTGTTATTTACGTACCGCTCACAGGTGGTCAAAGATGGATAAGTATAAAAATGTAATAGTAGGAACTAAAAATACAACTCACCGAGACAGGTGTTTCTTCCAACGACGCCATGTTTTGCTGCGTGAGTTTCCGCTCGCGACAGAAAAATTTCCGAAGATGGCCGAGCGTGTTTCCAGTATTACCGACATTGCTTCTGATAGGGCCGATGTGTTTCTGTTATTACCGCTAAACTACCGATATCGCTGTAATTGTTTCGCGAGTGGGCTGCGTTTGTTTACATTTGAGATGCAATTCCTTCAAATTTGCTGTAATTCCTTCAGTTACTTAGGGGGGCCTGTACATGTCGTATTATTGTCAACGGCGGGGATCCCGTATAAACATGTTCTGAGTTCACGTTCCGTTGTTGATCATAACTTGGAAGAATAGTTCATGCACATGTCCCCGGTCGTAAATTTTATTTCATTAGTCTAAACTGACGTAGTTTTAGGGTCATATCGTGCTGGACAAGGAGTGACAGTGGAATGTGTTCTAAAATCGAGAGCATTGAATGTTTTCAACGAGAATATCAACCTGCGGGTTAAGAAAGCTGTCAGAAGCATGGCGATATCAAAATATTTTTCCACATTTCTTTTATTTCTAGTTTATGTTTTTGACTGTTTTGTGTTTTTGCTTCGTTATAAACTTTGCGGAAGACGTCCTTACGATAGTAAAGTATCTGCATGCATGTCCGATCGTGAGCAATCACGGGAGAAATTCAAAGAAATGAGACAATTTTGACAGGAAAACTTTACCTTATGGAGTAAATATGAATAAGGAAGACAAGTAGAAAACTTCCACAGTACCAACTGGTTACGCAGCTATTTTACGAAGGTAAGTTTTACCTTGAACTGTCCCGATGTTACTAAAACAACTCCTGTTAGGCACAGAATTGTTTAGCGTTCTTTCATGCATTGTTTGTTGTATATATTATGAAACAACAACAAAAGTTACTAGACAAACACTAGTAATGGCACAAGAGATAGGATTTACTGATAATTTAAACTTAATTAAATATGTTGAAACTAAGTTTATTCCTCATCTGTAATCGTTTACATAACAACTTATCTAACATGAATAAAAGTATTGTAATATTTATTCTGTATTTTCTTTTTAATGTAGTTTACTCTGGAAATTTGTAGTGAATAAGATTAGACTTACTTCATGAACAAAAACTTCATGAAGTAACATATAACTTCATGAAGTGTGAAATAACTTCATGAAGTTGAAGAAGTCTTCATGAAATATGTATTCATGAAGTAACAAAACTTCATGAAGTGTGAAATTACTTCATGAAGTGCCGAAGTCTTCATGAAGTGTGTCTTCATGAACCAAGTTCATGAAGATTTAAGCAAAAGTTGAACTCTTCATGAACTCTTCATGAACTGAGTTTCGCAGGGGCGTACACAGACAGGAAATTAGTGATCCTAATGTGCAATGTACACTCTTCAAAAAAAGAAACTATACATTGGAAGTTCAGGTGGATTTAATGAAAGTGAGCACATGTTAGGTCAACAAAATGGAGAAAATATGACAGCAAGGTCATGTCAGCATAAGACACAGCAAACAAAACCAACGTTAACGTCAAAGAAACACACGTTATGCAGTCACATTGATGCCTGGGGTCAGTGAAAAGTCAATAGCAGGTATGACCACCATGAGTGGTGATGACAGCATGACATCGCCTGCCCATAGGTGCAATGAGGGTCCGAATCACAACCTGGGGAATGTTCTGCCGCTCTTGTTGAAGTGCCAAGGAGAGTGTCTGAGGTGGTGGCTGTTGCTGACGTACACAGCGGTCAAGCTCATCCCAGAGGTGCTCGATTGGGGATAAATCCCACGAACGTGCAGGCCAGGGTAGAATAGGCACATTGTTTTGCTGCAAAAAGTCTGTACACACACATGCGACATGTGGCTGCAAGATCTCGTCCCAGTAACGTACGCCAGTCAAAGCTCCTGCCACGCAAACGAATGCTGTCCTACCACCATGTTGAATTCCCCTACACCATGACACTTCCTTCACCGAAAGGATCAACATGTTGAATACAGTTTCTGACGTAACGTTCGTTCCGAAATCGATACACTCGGGCACGTCGATTAGCTTGTCTCAGCAGGAACCTCGACTCATCGGTGAATAAGATAGGTCTCCATCTTGCCAGAGGCCACTTGACTCTTTGACGACACCACTGAAGACGTTGCTGGATGTGACGTGGCGTAAGGGCGTTACGTCAAACAGGCCTCCTGGTGAAAATACCAGCTGCCCGCAGACGATTGCGGACAGTCTGATCAGAGATTCTGCACATACCCGGAATCTGTGAGGCTGTTGACGTTGCTGTCGTGAAGCGATCCGTAGGTGTCGTACCCGGATGTACTGATCCTGAGCAGGTGTCGCTACTCTAGGTCGTCCTGACCTGGGTCTGTCACGGACATTACCGGTGTTGTTGTACCGTCTCCACAGGTTAGTGATGGTTAACCTTGTCACACCCATAGCCCTTGCCACTTGCTACTGAGTATGGTCTGCTTCCAATGGCGTTGTTCAGTTGGTGTTCTGTTAGCATGTTAGGCATGTTGATGGTTGCAGTGTGGATTTCTGAAGTTGGCAGCGATATCTTCAAGATTGTTCATGAAGATGCATGATGCAAGTGCAATTTGCTATGGCTGTGTTTTGGCTAATTGTAAAGCGTGACGTGAGGACGTTACCCTTCGGCATCATTTGGTGGTTGGGCGATGATGTGGTAAAACAGCATGCCAGCTTTCAAAACTGACAGTTGCCTATGCAATAGAAATACTTTGATATTGTATTTTCACCATATTTATGTATGTATAGTTTCTTTTTTTGAAGAGTATATGTTTGCAAAAACATAGATGAATGTGGGAACGGCCAGTTTACTGTCTTTCCGTTTTATCAATTGTTTAACAATGATAAACAATTACAAATGGAAAAATAACAAATGTTCCTAAGGCTTTTTAAAACTAAGCTCAATTCAAACTTACCATTTGCTATCCTTCCTACTGTAACTCAGCTTGTGGACTGAAACCATAATACATACATGTTCACCATTAGTGTTTCTAACTATGACGGGGGCGGTCGGGTAGCCTAGTGGTTAAAGCATTTGCTCGTCACGCCGGGGACCTGGGTTCGATTCCCCACATGGGTACAATGTGTGAGGCCCATTTTCTGGTGTCCCCTGCCATGATATCGCTGGAATATTGTTAAAAGCGGCGTAAAACCAAACTCACTCACTCACTCTAAGTATGACGTCAAAAACATGATGACATCACAAGTGTTACTTTAATGCCACCAGTGACCACTTTCTATGTTTCTCACTAATGTCACTAACTGTATTGTCATACTCATGATGACAAAATAGCTATTACAGTTGTACGTCACCTGTGAACACTCTTAGTTTTCATCATACACCCAAAGAGCTGTTGAATGGAAAAAGATC